>NW_003200755.1:1720-5809 GCF_000006405.1 Perkinsus marinus ATCC 50983
GAGAGGAACTTAGGTACCACGAGAAGAGGGAGATCGGAAGAGGCTGAGTATAAGGTTAGCTCCTGTATGTTGTGGGTGTATCATCGTATTAGTAGACTTATCGCTAGACTGTGAGGTACTGTGAATCCTTATAATATGGCCGTGCTACTGCCGGACTTAGAAGGGAGATGTTATACCAATCAGGAGGAGTATCTCATATTACAGGAACATTCTGGTGATCATGAGGATAGCATGGTAGACTCCTATAGGCTCCCATTATTACAGGGAATCCTCGTGATGGAGCAGAAGATGCAGCCCCTCTACCACCCCCACCAACCCAAGCCGTTATTGAGGCTCCTGGTATATCCCCAGGCGACAGTCATGAAGATGATAATCTCCCTCAAGAGGGATACTCATCTATTGCTGACCATACAGTGCAGGTGGATAGTTGCTCTGTGTTGGGTCTCGCTGTACATCTCTCTCCCTTAGGATGATGCTTCCTTTGCTGATCATGGTCATGGGTACGATACCGCTCAGAATGATACGGATATGGTCCCAGCTGATGCCCCTCCTACTGTTGATACCACTACCCTTAATGGTACACTTACTCGTCCCACTCACTCGCCCATCATGGCTCATCTTATCATCAGCAACTCTCGATCTAGCAGCCCAAGGTCACCACAATGTGGGCAGTGATAACCCTGTGGCAGTAGTGGAGGAAATGGATGAGGATGACGATGACGATGAGGTACCAGGTTAGTCTAGAGAGTTATTCTATACTTGGTATCTTAGGGTCAATGGACTCTGCTGGATCCATATGTAAACCCTGGCAACAAGCCTCAAAAGTGAGAGATGCCTGCCAACATACAAGAGGTCTCTAGTGATGCCTTGCTTACTATCTGATGTCAGGAGTATGAAGATAGGGAAATTGGGCAAACCTGTACCGGTGAAGACACATTCAGTCCTCACCATAAAGCTGTCCAATGGACGTGAGGCGTCCCCATCATCATCATTATTAGATCAACAGTGCGAGTGTCAGGGAGAGCGGCGATGAACCTGGATATCGCAGAGGATTCGATACTGCCTTCTAGTACTGAGAGGCCTGCATTAGTCTGGCAAACGATGGGAGAATATCCCGAGGCTAGTAGCATTGAGAACAAGTTTGCACAACAAGTATCGGTCCTGACGTTGTATCAAGAAGGCTGTATACTGCCCAATTATAGGTGTCAAAACAGCGTAAGGAGTGTAGGAAGGTTGTGCGACAATGGAACGAACGAGCGTCAATTGAAAGGCTAGAAGCACTACATTTACTCAAGGCTACTCGGGACGTAAAGTCACTCTTGGGACCCTGGTAGGACACATCTGCGTAGGTGGTTACCGAGGCAGAGAGAAGAGAGGAAAAGCCTCCACCTAGAATAGATGAAGGAGGGGAATCATCAGGTGGGGATGGGTTAGGCATCTTCTTATGCAGCATTAATATAGCATAGATTCCGACGATGATAACAACAATGAAGTCAGCCACATTGATCGGCGGAGTGTGGTATCAGCCCGATCGGTAGGGTGATTGGCCCGTTGTTGAGCATATCATTCGTTTCAGCCTGGTCTAAGCCCAGCACCCCATGGAGGGGATCCTTCTAGATTATCTCTGGGTAGCATTGATGCTAATAATGTCAGTACTGAGTACTCAGCGATGTTACCTGTTAGGAGAGGGGGTGATACAGGTAGCGTTAAGTAGGCATGACAACCATCTACTGTAATGCGCTCAGGGACAACAGCTGCTAGAGCAGCTGCTGATATTGCTAAAGAAGCCCAGTTTCGAGATCTGTTACGACAACAGGAAGAATATGCTAGCGTATATTGGCATGGCTGTTGTTGGTGATGGCCATGAGCCTATCTTCAGATCATCCAAAAGTATTTATTGAAGGAGTTCCAGGCGGGGAATGATACAGCTGATGGAGGTGGTGGTGGACCAAACTCTCCTGGCGAAGCGTGAGACCTCTGTCACACTATGCTTGTGCTCATGGTGATATATCGCGTAGTCGTACGGGAGTCGATCTGCTCAATCGTGACTTGGAACGGAATGCTCAGAACATCTACGCTAAAGTCCGTAAATGGCAGGATCAAGTGATGGGAGGGTGGGATGTTTGGATGTAGGGTAGTGCTATATATAGGTAGAACCTCTCCTTGAGGAACAGGATAATAGGCCACCTTTCACGTTGGAGTCCTATACCAAGTAATATGGTATCGTTATGATGAGCTTTATGTACCACACTAGTGAGTGTATTCAGGGATGTTATAGAAAAGGTGAAGACATCTAATGAGAAAATTGCAGAGGGCCACGGTGTAGGCTGCTGACTGTGATTATTGTTATGGTAACCTTGCTTATTTACCAGATGTCGAGATCACAGGGGCACAATAATAATGAGAATGCTCAAATCCTCGCCGCCGAAGATGATGATGATGACAGTCCACTTCCATCTGCAACTCTGGATGATATCCTGCAGGGTGAGCCTGCCTGGAATGTTGGAAGGTATCCCAGTATATGATGATAATGACGATACTATTGTTGCTAACATTCCTTCAGATTATTCTTATCAGCACTGATCCTCACCAACAATGGTAACATGGACATATTCGATAAGTCTGGGACGAGTGTAAGTTGAGGGACGCTATCTGTGCTCGTTAGTGATGATCTTGTTATTATAGCCCGACTCTCCCGACGCACATGAAGATGATGATGCTGAGCAAGGGGCTGCCAATTCAAGTCAATTAAGCGAGGAGGCTCGGGGGCTAGAGAAGAGGAAGAAAGATCGAAAGAAGTGTTACACTAGGGTGGATGGACATCTCTCCCATTACTCGTGTTAATTAGATACGGTATTCGTTTGTTGGATGCCGATAAGTGTGTTAACTATGATGTTGAGGAGCCTGATGATGTTGATAACGCTGGAGGAGGTCACCGTAGTAGAACAGCAGCAGGCCCTGCTAGAGGAAAGAGAGCTAGACGGAGATGACGACTCTATAAACATGATGAATAATTATTCCACCTGTATTAGCCACCTCCTGTTTGCATCCATTTCATCTCATTGGAACGATCTTGTGTTATAAATCACACTAATGCTTCGGTTATGCTCTATTAGCGATTGTATTGCCCATCGACGTCGTTCCGGGGTACACTTTCATATTCAACTTGAAAATAGCAGAACGTGTGTCGCTCCGCTCCGCCGAATTGTGAATAGTGCCACTTCTGCTACACCAAGATTTGATCATCGAATTTTAATACACTCTCTTTCCTTCACGCGCTAGGTCCATTGCTAGGAAAGACCGGCTGAGTTTGTGTATCGTCTTCGTTCAGTATTGCTTCCCTTGGGTAGAGTCCCGTCGTCGTGTTCGTCGCTCGTTGTGATTAGGGTGTTGTCGAGTATTGTACTCCTGTCAGGCCTGTTTTTTACACTTGATCATGAGTGTTTTTATTAGAGCATTCGGCAGCCGATCTAGTGCCTGTATACAGCGCATGGCTCCATTATCACGGGCCTTTGCGACTGTTGTTACCCCAGCTAACGAGATCGATAAGGGTTCTATTATAAAGCAGAAGTGGAAGGAGGATGGCCCTGCTGAGTATTGGGAGATCAACAATGTTAGACAAGTAAAGCAAGGCAGACAAGCAGCACATGTTTCGGTAATTGGACTCGTATTAATACTGGTTACTATGATGTAGTAATTATTCTCTATCAGCTCGAGTATACTAACCTAACCTCTAACAAGCCAGAGAGATGGAAGGGCAGTACTACAGCTAAGTTCAATGGTAGTATGTCACTTGTGGTGTTGTGGTAGTTCATCATGTATACCTTAGTTGTGAAGATTGAGAAGCAAGCCTGCCAGATCCTTTACTGGGATAATGATGAGAAGGTATTCTTCGTCCAAGATGATCAGTTCAATCAACAAGAGCTCCCTCAAAGATACGTCAAGGAGGCAAGCAAACTCTTAAAGAGTAGGTTGAGGATGACCGAATGAGCTATTCTGGTGGTCAGTGGTGTACATATCTTAGATGGTGATCAAGTTACACTGTGGCTCGATGACGATGAGATCGTCAAGGTTAGTATACCAGCAGCA
>NW_003200755.1:5909-9658 GCF_000006405.1 Perkinsus marinus ATCC 50983
ATAGCCACTATGCTGGTAGTGCACCAATCTACCTGCTAGTGCTAGATCGGCGACACTCTCTTCAGAGTTCCTTCATCATGACGCAGAAGCATGCTGTTGCCGAGAGGCTTCGTCGGAGGTTCGAAGCCAAATACATCTCGAGTGTAGCAGATCATAATGAACTACTTCACTTCATGCTTAGGAAAATGTTCAAGTACTCCATCGACTACCTTGCTAGCCTTTTTGTTATCACCTTTCCTCTGCCAGACAACAGATGGATTTGGTGTTGCTCACGACTGGTATCGGTAGAGATGCAGCAGATGTTGACGATGCGGACATACCCGAGATAACAATTGATAAGGCAGCTTTCATTGTGAGAGGGCCTCTGCCCCCCCCCCCCCCTTCAGTACTCGCTATTCCCTTTCAGCATGAGGCTCAACAAGCTGATTTGAGGAACGTTCGAGAGTATATGGAATCGGCCCTGTTTGCTGAGGTCTTTACTCTTGGCGAGGACGGCAAGACTATAAGGCGGAAGGCTGTCGCTGCTGCAGCTTAGACAGGGAGACCATTATGCATGACATTAACTACTAATTTGAGTATTCACAGTTTCGACCTCCTCTCTAGGAGATCATAACGACATCTCCATGACCTGATTCGACTGCCATTGAGTTATCGGTTCCTATAGCGGTTCTGTCTGCACTGTGTCTCATTGTACTCATTCATAGCTCTTTTTTGGATCGATTGTTGCCGTATATCATGCCTCGAGATTGGCAGCAACAACCGCAGCAGGGTGAGGATGACAAGAAAGGTATGCTTAGGTGGTGTTACTCTTGACGCGCCTCTGAGCTCTGTGCTCAGACTCATGTTGGTTTCAGGAGGATATGATGGTGGGCAGCAATCCAAGGGCTGGGATGATAACTCGGGGAAGAACTGGAAGGGTGCCTCACGTGGATGGAATAAGGGCGGCGGCGGCGGAGGTGATTGGAAATCCAACAACAGGCAGGACAGTTGGGTAGGCTTGCATACGTCGTAAGAGCACCGATCACCTCGCTTAGAAGGATAATGACAAGTCATGGGAGGATAACGACAAATCCAATTGGCGCGGCGGCGGCGGGAATAGAAGTAGTGGTTGGAAATCCTCCCCTGAGGCGGAGGGGTCTAAGTCTAAATCATGGCAAGACTCCGGTGATTATGGCAACAAATCTTGGAAATCTCGAGATGGGTCCAAATGGGGTTCGTCCGAGGCAGCAGGAGGGGATAGTCGGTGGAAGGAGGGAGAGCAGAGTAATGGTGAGCACGAAGGTATCGAACAGTTCGCGGTTGTAGTGTTGTCTAGTAGGTGGGGAGCCTGAAGCCTGGAAGGATACCAGGAAGGAGAATTGGAGAGGAGGTGGAGGCTGGGAAGATGAGAGGAAAGGCGCGAAGAACTGGGAGGATGATAGGAACAAAGACGTTGGCAATGGCAATGAGAAGGCAGACCCTTGGAAGCAACATGACTCTGGTGAGGAGTGCTTCTACTCCAGCGTCGATCTTATCATGGTTTGAGGGTGTGGTTCTTAGGATATATAGATGGGGAGAAGGAAGATGGACAAGAGCTCGATTCGGGGGACTACGATGATGATGTTGATGATGAAGATGCTGCTATTGCTGATATGGAGTGGGCTCATCCTACATGAAGTTTGCGGGTATATAGGCTTGTAGATACTCGGACGATTGGACTCAAACCCTGGTTTGGGTGAGGAATGCTGTTGCCGGTCAACTCGAGTTTACAATTGGGGATATACCCGAGTTCGATAGTGAGTATCATTACCCATCCTCCACTGATGGAGCGTCTCTCTATCAGATTCAATTGATACATCATCACTCTGGACCTTTACTGTGTATCGCAATAGAGGTATGCTATTACCACTACCCTTTATACCAGTATCTATACCTACCTTCAGTACCGGGATCGAGGCCGTTGAAGATACCTGTTGTGTCTGGAGAGATGGAAGAGCTAGTATTCGCTCCTCGCCTGGAGGCTAAGGATGATGATGACGTATGGAAGAGGGTCACAGATGGAGGCAAAGTCGAGATGGTGAAAGTAATGAGGGAGCCTTAACATAGAGTGTAGACTTAATCTTGTTCATCATCTCTTAGATGTGCATGGGGAAGGATAGGAACGGTGTTCTAGTGTTGGAGCATCCAACAGCTGATAATGACTATAGGGATCCCGATCCTACTACTCTCCACTCGCCAAAGGAGTTCTGGACTCTGGGTATGGTCAATACCCGACGCTCACTATATATACTGATGATCATTACTAGTTACGGACATACCAACTCGTAAGATGTGTGTGACCCAGGGTGACAGAGTGCTGTACTTCGACTCGTGGTCACAGCTAGACACTCCCTATATATCAGCAACTTATGCAACTAAGCAGGTGGGTGGTGATCCCTTCCGCAATGGGGCATGTTGGGCATATGTTCAGGATCGAGGATCAGTCCTGTTGGGTGACTCTACTGACCGTAGTTGGGAAGGCTTCTCTGTTGGAGTTAAATTGAGTAATCCTGAACCACGTAGCAATGCTGGAGACTGGGTAACCCAAGCTCCTTCCCAATCACTCTCTATCCTTATAGCTGGTAGGGTGGTGAGGGCGACGCAGAGGACGGCAAGAAGAGTGACGAAACACATGGCCAACCTCATTGGTTCAACATCTCACTTAATAGTAGCGTACTCCTCGTAATCCGCTCATAAATAGTCGTTTTCAGGGGGTAAATTAAATATTTGGGTTCCCAGTGGACCGATCGAAGAAACGGATGAGAAGGTGGTGTAATCTGACGGCATATAGCCCGATTATCACTCTCGACTCAGATCCTCGTGTTTGAACACTACAGGAAAGAGTCAACATGGATCATACCCGAGGCATGGCTCCGTACTGGTATTCCTGACGCCGATGTCGATGAGGCTCTGGAATCTAAACAACCCATCAAATCGATGAATGGCTATGTGATAACGCAAGATATGGGCATCGGGAGGAATGGATGTCTCATAGGTGTACGCTCAACACTTTTACGGAACTGTACAGTCTCTGCACAAGCACCATAATCATGCTACTGGGGATGAGGATGATGCTGAACCTATTGTAGCTCCTCCAGAGGTGGCCGAGATACCTCCGATCGAGCAGCAGGTTGGCTCATTGATATGATTGAGGCTCGCCTTATCATCACACCTCTTAGATAATGAACATGTCCAAGTCCTTCTGGCATGAGCGTGAAGGCAGAGAGGGACGTCTCCAGCAGCTAAGAGAGAAATGTCAGGTCATGAAGGTAGCTGTACGCATACGGTCCATGAGGGATGACCCTCTCTTGTAGGACTACAACGATAATCTTGCCTCGCAGCTAGAGGAGGCCGAGGGATTGTACAAGGATCTCTTTGAGAAGGTACAACAGATGAAGGAAAAGATTGGGGTAGGTCGATCCTTTCGAGTCTCGACCGATCGACGGTCAAGTCTTGCTCGAAGCTCTGTAGTTTGAAGCCGCTGGATTAGAGCTCGCTCATCGTCAGGTCACCGATGGCACCGAATCATCTAATTGACTGATTGGCGTGTGAGAATTGAGTAAATGGACAATCTTACTTGAGGGTATTGATTTTAACGAGTTTCTACTATGCAGTTGCTGATGTTGACTTCAAAGTGCTGCTTGGGGGAGGCACTTCTCGCCATCGTTTGCATAGTGCTACTCATCTCACTTTCCCAAACATACTCCATCCCCTCATGAACCCATCAGTTT
>NW_003200755.1:9758-15720 GCF_000006405.1 Perkinsus marinus ATCC 50983
TAACCTTGGAAGCCGCCTTGTTGTGTACAAGATCGCCGACTACCGGTCAGAGTGCAAGCAAACTGAAGTGACCACGATAGAAACTTGGCAGCAGGCAAACACCTTCCTCCACAGGTAGTAGCTAGAGATCATCAACACGTAAATATACCAATGAGCGTATAAGAAGTCTTTGCAACTTGACTACTTAATCCTTCCTACGATAAGAAGTGCCCTCAGTGAGACGAGCGCGACCACCAGTAGGCTGACAGAGCATCACGTTGCAGTTACCGCAAAGGACGACAGTCTGAGCGTGCCTGAAATACGACAAAAGTTCATCTATAGCCATCAAATTTATTGCTCAGACGCCGACATCAACGAGCACAAATAGCACATAGTGCTAGGATGCACTTACACCGGGCCACGGGAAAAGTTACTCTACAAAGGACAAGACCCGATATTACGAAAAGACGGTAGTGATCTGTGAGCAACCAGGGCACTTGACATCCATGAAATAGGAGTTGGGGGATTGTACCAAGCGCTTTAGCTTATGCTTGGACTTCTCAAGTTCGGGATCGGGATGGAGGAGATCGACGTTCATGGCAACAATGTGGCGGGCTACTACTTCAACAATGACAACATGACATACTCAACGATCTACAATCATCAACTTCTCCACCCTTATAACCAAGAATGCACATAACTGTGTCCATCGACACTGAATCATCACCAGAAGCACTGCTACGCGGGGCTTAAATGGGTGAAAGTCAGGCAGCAAAGGAGGAAGGGAAGAAAACTCACTAATCGATTTTCGCTATAGTATTTGCGTCCGCCATGGTGATCGATTTGGCCCATTGCAAGAAGCGACTTGCTAATTGCTACGACATTCGACGCTTTTAATCTCCTACTTAACGAGTGTTACTCTCGCGAGGCAGTTAAGACTCGTATCTGTGCATTATCTTCCGCCACATCCGTTGGGTATAACATTCGTTGGTCCTTACGATCAGGCCGCACTCTTGGAGGGTTGGCCGGTGCGGCATCACGTGCTAGTGAACCGTTCGAATTCGAGCTTGTTGAACTGCTCCCGGCTCTCAAGAGTCATCGAGCCATGCTTGGCAGCGAAGTTCATGTCTTCCCTATCCCGCGATAGCCACTGCTCGACTTGCAGTAATGACATAGGGTGAAGAGTTCTCGGCTGCCGTTGCTCTTGCTTGTGAGCTTCCTTCTCAACGTAGAAGAACTCCTCCATATATTTATGCCGTAGTTCAGCCGCAGATGCTTTGGGGAATTCCAGCCTAAGCTTGCTGAAGATCCTCGACATCTCGGAATTGACCTCGTGCAGAACTGAATAGTTATCAGGTGTAGAGGAGGCAGCTTTCAGTCGAATCCGCTTCGCAAAATCACCACTATTATTTTCTCTAGTAGGTGAAATGAACAATTGAGGAACCTGAGGAACTGTGTGGCCATAGTCGATATCGGATGTCATGCCTACCGCATCGTTATCATCCATCGAGGAATCAGAGCTGCCTTCGTCAGGATCCTTCTCGATCGCCTCCACATCACCCTCTCCATTCTCTAATCGAGCATCTCGAGAAAGCCCGCCACGCCCTCAGGTCTATTCTTCTGGACCTCTTGCAAGTCTACTGGAAGATCATCGAGCGATAAGCAATACTCATATCCAAGCTTCGGTAGTTCGTAGTCCACCGAAGCGAGACGGAAGTCCTCGTAGCACTCTTGAACAACCTTCGAACCGAGAGCCTCCACTGATCGGGGAGTAAGGGATTCATTAGGCACCTTCAAACCAAGCCTCATGCAGGCTCGACGATTATGTCGATGCAGCAACCAGAGTAGTCTTAGGTTGTACAAGTAACAGCTAACACGGCTCGAAGATGCATACGCCTTCGCCATCTGGGAATGAAAATTTTCGCAACCGGAGCTCCCACGAGCGCAGCGATGGGTGTTCAACTTCAGAGTGCTCGATCCTCTGTAAGCAGCCTCTCCCGTCTTCATAGCGTGACTCTGCTCTAGACAATCTGAGAGACATCCTCTGTCCATGTGTCTCCACTGCGTTTCCAAAACAGAGTAGAAACGACTCGTCAATAGGGGAGCGAATCTGGTCCCAGGTGGAGGATTCTCCAACTGCCATCCGCCAGCTCCCGCCTCAGCTAGCTTACGTCTATCATCATATGCTTCCCACTCTTGCAAAGCAGCTGCATCACGTTCAGCATAGACCTCCACCACCGTGGTTATGCGCTCTCTGAGCTCCTTCGGAGGAGGTATCCGTCGAAAGATATACTTAGTGCGCTCGTGCTTGGTAGGTGGTCCCAAGATCCCCAAAGCAGCACGTGCGCTCATCAAAGCATGACAGTCGCTGGAATTCTCGATGAATATGGCCTTTTGCAGGTCGTTCTTGAACTTATTGCAGAGAACATGTTGCAGAACGACTTCTCGATTCAGGCGCTGCTGTAGATGGAAACTATCTAAGCGTACCATCATGCCATCTGGTATTATATCCCTCAATCCAGAGGAGCCACTGAGCTCAGTATCGGACTGGCTACAACAATTATTATCACAATACAGTAGCTTGGGAGTGTCCACGCCAGCTGCCTCGTGTCGCCGGAAGATTTCATGTAGAGCGGGCTTGATGTATCGCACACTGGTAGTGGGAGTCAGATACGACCTCAGTATGATAGAATAGTCTGTCATTATCGTCAAGCTTTGCCCGAGCCTGTGAGTCGCGATACACTTCTTAGCACACTTTCGGGTATGGTCAAGGCTGAGACTATGAGTCCCCACATGACCAGCCAATTCCCGAAGGAGATGATCTCCCTCTAGAGACAAATCTCGCAAGGCAATGCTCAGCACCAGATTCCCCGATATTCCCAAGGCTTTTGAGGAAGTGATTCCCTTTCTGGTACCGTCAAAAAAGGGCACTTGGTTGACATCTCCCACTTCTCCTCGTATGCACGCAAGCGCGAGCTGTATGCCCTCTCCAATGTCGACGTCAGATAAGTAGCAGTTTGGGAAATACGGCCGTTATTCATCAGGATATTTTGTATATACAAGACCACCTCCATATCCATCCCCTTCCCCGTACCACACAATAGTGGAAGCTTCATTTGGGTAGCCATGTCAAGCGTCTTGACAAATTCTGTATTCCAGGAATACCAAGAGGTTTTGCAAGGAACGCATTCCAATCGGGTACATAAGGCCAGATACGGATAGCCCATACGGTATACCATTTTCACCCTCGATAGCCGTCCAGGATGTCGGATGTCAATACTGGAACAATACGGACATCGTCCTCCTCGAGGCGCCCAGACCAAATCATATGCAAAGACCTCGGAAGCTTTCGGAAATGATTGCTTCTCCACGATTCCCTCCCAATTTGGTCTCCAGAACCATTTTAGTACATTAATCTCTCCAACATCAGATAAAGATGTGGATAGGGAGTTGGGGAATGCATGATCAGCAGCTTGCCGTCCCCCCGTCTCAGAAACGGACACTTGAACTCCAACATCACAACCGTTCCGTGTTCTTGTAGCAGGATCATTGGATTGGAGTTCTCCTGAGAAGCATTCGGAAGCTATTCGATAGAGTCTGCTACCTTTGCGAGGAAAATACGGCTGTTCAGTCGGGGGTTCTGGCCGCTGGTGATACCAGCGTAAACACAGAGTAAACCCACATATGATTTCTTGAAATGAATTCAGTAGTGTCACCTATCACCCTTATGTAGAGCACTTGCCTAGCGGTTGAGCCTAAAAACTAACAGTCTAGACACTTTAGCCGAGTGGTTAAGGCGGCGGCCTGCTAAGCCGTTGGGCTCTGCCCGCGGGAGTTCGAATCTCCCAGGTGTCGTTGCAAGAGTTAAACATTGCGTTTCGCGGCTTTTGTGGAGCATCCATATTAAACGGATGAAGCCGAGAACTCACATGAAACGATAAAGATCGAGATACTTTGGTCGAGTGGTTAAGGCGGTGGGCCGTCAAGCCACTGGATTTCACCCGCGGAAGTTCGGATCTTGCTGGTGTCGTTGTACGTAGCCTTTCCTGCCGCAGGGCCTCACCACACACGAATTTGGAAATTCCTCACGTCTCAGGATCGGAACAGCTAAAGGCAGTAAAATTTGGCAAACATTGCAGGTCCTAGGCGTCCGACTCATGCTACTTCTTTAGATTTCACCTGGGAGCGAATCTGAGGGGAGGCCTCCGCTGCATAATCCACCGGTTCGTACGAAGCACCCCACTCCCCATGGACAAAGTTGGATAGCTTGGAATAGCAGCTCGTGGCCCTTAACATTGCGCTGGGGGAAGCGGGGACGAATCCAATGGACGAAAACGCTCTTGACAGAATTATATTCAACCCAATTTTCCCCATGGTCATTCGACAGTCTGCTCTTAAGTTGAGTTGCCTATGGTTGTCGCATCAGCGTGACTATCACGGTCGTAGTATGACCTGTTCTCAAAACGTTCAATATCCATGAGTGGAATTAGACTAGTCCCGGAGGGGGTCGAACCCACGACCTATGGCTCATAAGACCATCGCTCTAACCACTGAGCTACAGGACCGTGAAGACCCAGGCTTGGGAATCTTTCATGGTTAAGATGTGTTGATACCTCGACTAAAACGTGCGTTCTACGGTATCACTTCACACCATACGACAACCGTCCAGTCCTGGCACAGGCTGACCGCATGACCTATGATCACCCGCATTTACATACCCCAGCTCATCGTCGCGTCCATCGCCTTTGAACAACCACCGCCTGACGCGAGCACTAACCTATGCATGACTAACTCTGCTCCGCCCGGGGTCTAGCTGGCACACCCGTTGAACTTGCCAACAACTTCTCTCTCAAAATTCCACAACAATATCTCACCGCCATGATCCAAGGAGTTATCCGCGAGGTGTGGTAATATAGGGGCTGATGGTTCCGCACAAGTGAACATGAAGAGAGGCGTGTCACCGTGTTGCGCATTCAGAATGACGAGGATGCCGGCTCTCAGATGTCCCTGGCTCTGCCTTGGAGTGGGACTTGGATTTTGGGAGCTGGTGATACCAGCGTAAACACAGAGTAAACCCACATATGATTTCTTGAAATGAATTCAGTAGTGTCACCTATCACCCTTATGTAGAGCACTTGCCTAGCGGTTGAGCCTAAAAACTAACAGTCTAGACACTTTGGCCGAGTGGTTAAGGCGGCGGCCTGCTAAGCCGTTGGGCTCTGCCCGCGGGAGTTCGAATCTCCCAGGTGTCGTTGCAAGAGTTAAACATTGCGTTTCGCGGCTTTTGTGGAGCATCCATATTAAACGGATGAAGCCGAGAACTCACATGAAACGATAAAGATCGAGATACTTTGGTCGAGTGGTTAAGGCGGTGGGCCGTCAAGCCACTGGATTTCACCCGCGGAAGTTCGGATCTTGCTGGTGTCGTTGTACGTAGCCTTTCCTGCCGCAGGGCCTCACCACACACGAATTTGGAAATTCCTCACGTCTCAGGATCGGAACAGCTAAAGGCAGTAAAATTTGGCAAACATTGCAGGTCCTAGGCGTCCGACTCATGCTACTTCTTTAGATTTCACCTGGGAGCGAATCTGAGGGGAGGCCTCCGCTGCATAATCCACCGGTTCGTACGAAGCACCCCACTCCCCATGGACAAAGTTGGATAGCTTGGAATAGCAGCTCGTGGCCCTTAACATTGCGCTGGGGGAAGCGGGGACGAATCCAATGGACGAAAACGCTCTTGACAGAATTATATTCAACCCAATTTTCCCCATGGTCATTCGACAGTCTGCTCTTAAGTTGAGTTGCCTATGGTTGTCGCATCAGCGTGACTATCACGGTCGTAGTATGACCTGTTCTCAAAACGTTCAATATCCATGAGTGGAATTAGACTAGTCCCGGAGGGGGTCGAACCCACGACCTATGGCTCATAAGACCATCGCTCTAACCACTGAGCTACAGGACCGTGAAGACCCAGGCTTGGGAA
>NW_003208504.1:0-1023 GCF_000006405.1 Perkinsus marinus ATCC 50983
TTTGTGCTATCGGTCTCGAGTATATATTTTGCTTTGGATGAAATTTACCACCCGTTTACGCTCCAATCCCAAGGAACGCGACTCGTTAGAACGCAGACCGTACGTGACAAACGGCGAACGACTCACGGGATTCTCACCCTCTATGACGCTCTTTTCCAAGAGACTTTCGTCCGCGATGCCACTGGTACTGCCTTCAAGCCACATTTCAGAACCACAAGTGATTCCGATTTGGCACTGAGCTGATCCCTGTTCATTCGCCATTACTAAGGGAATCCTAGTTAGTTTCTTTTCCTCCGCTTACTTATATGCTTAAATTCAGCGGGTAATCTCACACACATCAGGCCTTCTAATGATGACATATTGCCATGGTGCAAACCGACAAGCGTGTTATGATATATAATAATCTCGCGACCAGACTGAACGCGTGATTCAAACACTTCTCTGCATTTATCAATAGATTTGACGTAATGCGTTGAAGAGAAGAATCGCGTGATCAAGGAACACGTGATATCACCACAACACAGTCGAGTTTGCGAGTACCTCGAGAGATACTCACAGGCGCAAGCCTCCTTTCGGAGGGGCTACAATACGAGATTATAGCCTTGCAAATTAATACGCCTGCCTTCACAAGCGCACATAACGAACCACCTCCGAAGAGTTAGTTCAAGCGGGATACAAAGCATTGAGTTGCGTTAACAACAAAATGTTTGTATCGGGAAGAAGAGCGACACTGATATGTATGTACAAAGAGGAAAGATCCCCTTTGTGCAGTATGCGTTGAGATTTCTACTGGTTCACGGAATTCTGCAAATCGCAGTGCTTATCGCACTTCGCTGCGTCCTTCATCGATTCTCGAGCCGAGGCATCCATCGTTGAGAGTTTGGAATTTCGTTTTGAAATACCAAAATCCAAATTGGATTTGGATACTATGACTAGTACATGGTTCATAGGATTATCACTCTTAACAGTAAGTGGGGGATCCAACAAGCGGGGATCCATCTCGCACTCTCTAACAAAGAGCAG
>NW_003216217.1:0-1006 GCF_000006405.1 Perkinsus marinus ATCC 50983
AAAAACGTGTGACATTTATAGACAGTTCGACAAGATGGCGTTGAGAAACGCCTTGTAATACTGTGCGGATGGCAACTCCCGGATCACAAGAGGCTTACGACCTCTCGCCGCGGATCCTCCTAGCTAGCTGCATATCCTTGGGCATGATGGTAACACGCTTAGCGTGAATTGCGCAAAGATTTGTGTCTTCGAAAAGACCCACGAGGTAAGCTTCCGCGGCCTCCTGTAAAGCCATAACTGCACTGCTCTGAAACCTCAAGTCAGTTTTGAAGTCCTGGGCAACCTCACGCACGAGCCTCTGGAAGGGCAATTTGCGGATGAGAAGATCCGTGCTCTTCTGATAACGTCTAATCTCACGCAGAGCGACGGTGCCCGGACGATACCTGTGAGGCTTCTTGATACCGCCAGTACTGGGAGTAGACTTGCGAGCCGCTTTGGAGGCGAGCTGCTTGCGAGGAGCCTTGCCACCCGTAGACTTCCTAGCGGTTTGCTTAGTTCTAGCCATTGAGTAGTGTGCGAACGAAGACAAGTGTTTTGGCAAGAGGTAGAGTATTAGAGCAACCGCCAGGTAGAGGAGAAACTGATGAAAAAACTGGCAAATTGATGGTAAATTGAGTAAAAAAACGGATAAATTGAGAGTAAATTCGTAAGCCAGTAATTTAGACTTTTGCGTCGAAGATGCCAGACCGAGCCGAGAAGCTTGCTATCTAATGAGACTCGTTCAACGAAACCTACTCCTTCCAGCCACAAACTACTCATTCCCATCCTCTGCAGACACTCATTCTGAGTATCGCCGTCAGCTGCAGGAGTTAGCAATGTGCTCGGACGAACAATATTATTCGATGCACTAACGGTACTGAGTAATACTTTGAGATTATCAGAGTATTACCCGGTACCGCAAGATGATTTGCCTTGCGCAAGTCGCATGAATGGTAAGATTAGAGCACGCGGTGGTCGATAAACCTCCTCCAGTAACTAAATTCCAGCTCGAGGGTTCTCGAGAAAA
>NW_003214518.1:0-1040 GCF_000006405.1 Perkinsus marinus ATCC 50983
TAACATCAGAACACCAACATATTTCTCATTTCGTGCACTTGCTTGAACTTGCTTTCTTACGAAACCTTCACTCAAGACTCGTTTTCTCGATTCGAGTGACATCTGTCCGTCCACCGGACAGTTGGTTGGGAGTGTGGGAGAGGACCAAACACTGTGAACCCGAAGCCCGAACCCTCTCTGGGACTTACCTTGGGCCCTAGGTTCACAGATCATGTTTGGTCACACTAACTATATCACGGAATATGGCCCATGTTTCGTGACATATGTTAGTGTCCCCCAAACTCGAACACACAGACAACGATGAGTCACCTACTTGAAACGAGATCCTCACTGTCGGAGGGAGGAGACATGTCCGATGGTTCGACAGAACCTTCAGAAGACTCCTTCCACTAGGGACATTCTCCGACGTAACATCCTCATCAATGAGAGTCCCTCACACCAAGTTAACATTACAGTTATGGGATGCAGGAAGTTACTCCCCAAGCTCCGACAGCTGGGTTATCGTTCGAAACTGAACTCAACGGGAGATCATTTGAGAAAGCACTACCACAAAGTCTAAGAAACACACCAAGCGTCCAAGAGTCATGCAGCGTCCAAAATTTGCTCACCATGGCACCGACACTTCTTCTTCACGGATTCATCCACGTAGCTCTCGAAGGCCGATGAACGCCAATTACCCTCAGCTTTGATTTGGTGAGAGGCTCTCACTGAGTTCTCACTGAGAGCTCATCCCGTGGTCGGATAGACTTGACGCACCCGAGCGACGTAGACTGTGCATCGTAACTTCGTCCAGTTTCCACTCGAGGGAACTCCAATTTTCCTTCTCTTTCTCTTCAGCAGATTTGCCCTGTGCTTGGCTGTAGAAACTTTCGAGATACGATCGAACCCTTGACGGTTCCCGAGGCATGTTTTGGAGAAGAAAGTGTTAGGAAAATGTAACCAAAAGCCCCACTGACGTACCAAGAGATTGACAACACTATCTGTTCACATAATTTCAGAAACATCTGCTGACCAGAGAGATGCTCGAACCAGAGTCATCC
>NW_003202826.1:0-1361 GCF_000006405.1 Perkinsus marinus ATCC 50983
AGGATGTGGATGATCCGTAGCGACATCGTCCATATAATATTTGATGTTGTAAGGTGACTTCGCGGTGGTACAAATATGGGACATACATGCGAGTAGGACGAATGGCGAAAAATTAGGCCCGTAGGGTAGGTTGCAGAAAAAGAATCGCTGACCGTCGATAAACACCGTCATTATTTGTCGTAAGTTGGGCCCCGTCCGGATGCGGAAGAATGCATCCGAGACATCCATCAGCTTCAGAGTGCTATACCCTCTTGTAGCGTCAAGAATGGAGTACAACGGATCTTGTCGGACAGGGCAGTCCTTGAGAAGTTGCACGGTCGCATCATTGAGCTTCCTGAAGGGGAATACGGGTCGTGCCCTTTTCGATCCTCGTACGCCATAATATGTCGTGGTAAGGTACATAAAGCCGTCATCGTCATCGGTTGTAGGAGCCAAACATCCTCTTTGAATGAGGCCTTCCAATCGGGCTCGAGTCTCATCGAACAACGTAGGGTCGGTAGCATCTGGTTTGTTGAGGGGATGATGATGCGAGAGTTTATTTGGGCGAGCCTTTCGAGCAGGCATACTCGCAGCTTTGATATCCACAGTGAAGACATTCGTCTGAAGGTCGTCGGTGTCTTGGGTAGCAGTTATGATGAAGTGGGGAGTCTCCATAACGACTGTGGTCTCGGAAGGTGAGGTTGCCTCAGTGAGATTGGTCTTCTCAGATTGGCTAGCTTGTAGATTATCTCGCCCGGTAGTATCTGAATTCTGCAAGACGAATGATGAATCCGAGGCTGTTGTGAGACTTAGCTCGACCGCAGAGCCTGATGCACCATCGTCATCGGGATGCTGTACAGGGGGAATTTCCCCAACAATAACCAGCTTCTGGATGACAGGGTTGTAGTAGAACCCCTTAGAATTTTG
The DNA here is from genome assembly GCF_000006405.1 of Perkinsus marinus ATCC 50983. Taxonomy (NCBI): domain Eukaryota; phylum Perkinsozoa; order Perkinsida; family Perkinsidae; genus Perkinsus; species Perkinsus marinus. The sequence goes on from NW_003202826.1 coordinate 907, forward strand.
CAAGTCGGAGCCGAATACGAATTGGAATGGTTCGGGTAGACGAGGGGACACCAAGAAGGAAGAATTGATCTCGATGTCTGTGCTATCCGCGAACCGCCATGTAAGTGTAACAGTTGCATGATACATAATGCATTCGCCATTCATAATGTAGGCTGTGTAGGGCACGTCGAGATACCTCATAGGTAGACCAAGTTCGGCGACAAGCTTATGAGAGATCATGCTCTCATAACTGCCTGTGTCGATCAACGCAACATACTTCTCACTTGACGTAGCATTGTGATCTGGTAGTGTGACCAGGCAATGTGGGGTCTTGTGCAGGCTGAACTGTGCCATAGTAGTAGTTGTAGGTTGCGGAGTGGGCACTGTAGTCAAAGTATTAGTAGCATACGATGAATTGCCCGTGCCCTGTGTAGCTGATTGTGTCGTTGCATGAGAGTACTTGCATTTGTCGCCGA
>NW_003201585.1:0-1292 GCF_000006405.1 Perkinsus marinus ATCC 50983
TGCAGTCAATGCTTCGGACAATGGTGATGTCGAAGCATATGTGAGCTTGGCATTGATTACTCGGCGGTAGTTGTCGGAGCCGGTATATCTCTGGACATCTTCGGAAACACCGTTGATCATAAGTCGGATATCTGGGAATTCAAGTCCCACTTCAACCTCCACGTATGGCTCGATGTCCTCCTCTACAGCCATGACTGGCCATGGAGCTGGACTATTTGGGAAGCTGGGCCAGTTGAATTGCGATAAGTGGGCAAGCCTGTGTTGACAGTACATCGGGAACAAAGATTCAGTCTCATGTTAAAGCTCCATGATTATATCATACATAAGAATATCATGACTTCATTATGTCTTGAACCTTGTCAAGGAACTCTCGAGCACACGTGTGCTCGTGAGGTCGCATTTTCGAGTCCCACTGGTTACCAATGATTGGTCGAGTTAGTCGATGAAACGATTCTGATCTCATTCTCGTTATCCTGGATAATGCACTATGTTTCGGAGGCATTGCTCCCAGCTGATCCATAGCATGTCGTTTGGAAAAGTCTCTCATTTAAAGCTACCTGATTCCTTCCAGATGGCCCTGTCGTGTTCCGACCAGTAACGAGATTCTCGTTGTGGGAGTCGTATAATTAACCACATCATTCAGCCCGGGCTGATGTGAGAACTTGACGACAAGGTGTTCTTCGTAACACCTTCCACATGATTCATTCATGAGTCGTTTAACCCCAGCGATGGACCTCTACAACACACCGTGTTCTCCGGTAATTTATTCTATCTGGCAGATATTACATCTGACTCAGATGATCTGAGAGACACGAAATTTCGGGCTACTCGTTCAAGTAAGGCCCCCCTCGTGAACCTCTGCCCGTAAGCGGCACTTTTGTCCCCCATTGATGAATGCTCCTAACTTGTCTACAGTAGCGATGGCTTCTTCCCACTCCTCATGAGCAACCAAAACTTTGAGCAGTTTGGTATGTTTGGTACTTTTAGCATATGAGCACTTAGAGCTTGAAGACCGCACTTTTCCCATCTTCGATGTCGACGCGACATCCTAGTGGTATACTCCACGGATACCAAGCAGCATTAATCTTGCGAGTGCGGCCTTCAAGCCCGACTCTTCATGGACAAGCCTAGCTTGTCTCCAGACCCACGTGTTTCGAGTGTGGTAATTCAAGTAGAAAGCAGCAATGATGAAACCGGGCTGACAAGAGAATCATCGGTTTGAGACCACCATGAGAAGTGTTCTTTTTTCTTCTCAGGAAAATTCGAAAGTTTCCTATTTCGTACCAACTAAT
>NW_003202785.1:0-1952 GCF_000006405.1 Perkinsus marinus ATCC 50983
TTGATACCTTATAATGTGAAGCTTAGTCCTTATAATTTCGACGAACAACACCCTTTTACGAGGTATTTCGTGGTTAAACCCAATACAGGGTGGAAAATTCATTGATTTTTTTTCTGCGAAAAACTGTTCTTGAACTTTTTTCTCGATGTCAGGGCATCTCCCACCATACCGAGGTCTTCAAGACATCTGATGGCTGCGAGCTGTTCTTGAGGCGCTGGTCATCAGAACAGCCCAATACGGCAGCCGATGACCGCAGAAATGCCTTGGCGGTTTTCATCGTAAGAGAGACACGGTGGGGGATGTAGGTTCAATTGATATAGATGAGTCTTAGAATTTTTCTGATGGATCTTTACGGCACAAGATTGCAATGTGAGCTTTAACCAAATTCGCCGCACAAAATCCCAAGCGCAAGAAACAGTGCTCATTTCGTTAGCTCTCGATGCATGTACGTTTCGGTATCGGATGCCCTTCCTGGAGGAAACCCCCCCCATGTCTCGAGTTGACTCGAATCGAGAGTCCCTGGTATGGCTAGGTCCATGGCATGGGAGAGCACTCGCTGAGGTACCAGGAGTTGGCCTCGCACTTGGTCACAGCCCTTCCGCTTGGATCGCTGGTCTATTGTCATGACCAACGTGGGCATGGGCAGACTGCTGTGAGGTTAGGCAAGGGGACGGAGGCTTTGGGGGAGGGTAAGGGAGAGGAGGCGGTGCAACAATAGAGACTTCGTTTGGAACTAAAATATTCTTCATAGAGAAATTATACTTGTGATTTGAAAGTAGAAGTATGAGATTTTAATGTGGTTTAGAATTACTCGTAACGTTTCGTTGTGTGAGTTTGGAATAGTCAATGATGATGATAAGCATTATTTCATAGAGCAACACTACTCTCACCAGGCTGATAGTAGCCTGTATGGGCGTATTGCTGTGAACTCAGCAGCTCCAAAATGGAGCAGCCAATCCCTGGTGCATGTACGGAAACAACTTCACATGTATAGTATATGTATAGATTGATATGCATTACTCTTCTCTCTGTGTAAGCAGGCATAGAAAAGCTAGTACATGGGCACGGCTCCTGGAAACACACTGAGCCGGCAGAAATCTAGGGGCAAATGTGAATGTCGAGTATTCGGTACAAGGATGTCGGTTGGAAGTTTATACGCCTTGGAAAATCTTGATATCGCTTCGGTACAGCGACGACTGATTTAGTAACTAATTCCTACGTGGAAAAAATAACTGCAACAATCTCGTCTATGCCTCGGGTATACGTCCAAGGCGTGAGGTTTTACGCCTAGTGAATATTATTGATTTGAAGGGATAGTATTTTCGTGTTCACAGACTCAACTGATAGATGAGACTAAACAGGTTGAGCAACTCCGATGTAGTGTTCCCCTTCAGTACCCTGTGAGCACGGTTTGGACCCGATGTCGGTGATGGCTGATGATGTTGTATGTATGGTGACGGAGAAGTTACCTCGTGGTATGGAGTATCTCCTAATAGGCCACAGCATGGGCTCAGTCGTTACGCGATTGGCCTTGGAAAGGCTCATGCAGCTAGTAATACGCCTTAGAGGGGCTCGTCATTCAGCTAGTAATACCCATTGGAGAGGCATTTCCTAGTACATTACGAGTAGATTTCAAATGAGCATTGTATGGTATTTACTCTTATTCTCTTTGATTCTAGGATGAATCGAACTTAGCTCCATGCCTCACTAGAATCCGTCAATCCTTGGTGATAGTAGTGCTGACAGTTGCACTATTCCTATATTATACCCTCTCATAGTGCACTACGTCATATTCAGGATGTCCCGAGTCCTGTGGGCATGCTCCTGTCAGGCCTCCAGCTTCTCCAGGAAAGCTCCTCCATGCTATGTAAGGGTGTACGTATACGACGATGTGTTCGCATATAGAGTTGTAGATATCAGTGCTTGCTATGGGCAATACGATCAACGAGCTT
>NW_003202247.1:0-1163 GCF_000006405.1 Perkinsus marinus ATCC 50983
TTATCCTCCAATAACACAATAAGTATCCTTAGTCAGAAACACACAGTTACACATCGTCATGATCATCTATAATAGGTGGTGATGGTGGTAGTGGTGGTAGCCAAGGTCGGTATAGATATGATCCAATAATGTTGGCAACATATCCAAATTTAAAAAGGATCTAAAGGCTTATTCTTGTTGTTGTTGCATGAGGATCCCCATTGATAGGTAGTAGTCCTATTACCTTTCGTTGCATATTACTAATACCAGGTGCCTCATGGCCCTCAAAGTCATATCGAAATACTAACATTACTCCTAAGATAAGATAGTAGTAGATAGGATCACTGAGTAGTAATATAGATAATAATATACCTGGTTTAAAGACAACACTGTGTTCCCCTCTATAGAGAATACGACTATCCAATACTAGAGCATCACCAGCACGCCAACATCCATCAGGGTATCTATTATTACTACTAGAGTATAGGTTAGTAATAAGCACCTACAACTCATGAACCTTAATGCTGCCTCCACACATCATAAAACGTCTACAATAGGTCCGTAACCTATTCATAATGGAAGTAACACTACCATCACCAATAGATAGGATATGTGTGCCTGGTAGGACTACTTGTGTACCTATTACCTTACATACCACTATCATCACCATTACACAATATGTACACCTATTACCTTCTTTACCATCCCTATCGGTTAAAGGTAATAAGACAGTAAAGCCAGCAGCAGCATTATCAGCATGGAAATGTCTCTCAGGTGGAGATCCATGATCAATAGCCACCAAACGGACATCGGCTAGATACCTACATACCTTATATGGACACAGTCAACGACGACACTTCACCAATGTTGTTGTATTACATTCTCCTCCTCTCACCATTACCATCATCAATCTCAGCTGCCATATCCTCAGCTATTGAATGTAATACTCCCATCCAAGATCTATTACATGATGTAGTAGGCTCCTCCATTTTAGTACCTAGTACTACCATTACTCTAATGATGATACTAGTAGGATAAGATGTACACACCTCGTAACAACATGTGTAATCTTGAATGTTGAAATCTACCAAATTTAATATTGCCATCATGTGCTAGTACTTGAACTCCTATATGACTAGCATTATCACCATCGGTCTAAAGAGAGATTATGATTAATAACATAC
>NW_003205687.1:0-1341 GCF_000006405.1 Perkinsus marinus ATCC 50983
ATCGTACTAAGTTATCTCACCTTTCCGCAACAGTGATCAACATGCTACGAACAATGCACACGTGCTTCTGACCCACTTCACGTGCGGCGCCACGTGCATGGATTGTGCGGTGGCTTGTTACTCGACTAGTCGTAACTCTAGCATCAATCATGACAGTGGTTTCCTCCATCCCGCCCTCTCTCTTCGTGTCCTCACGGGATGTACTCATATACCTGACTCTATGTATCGTGACCGCCGTCTCCGTGGAGTGGTGACGCCGTCTCCGTGGAGTGGTGACGCCGTCTCCGTGGAGTGGTGACGCCGTCACCCGTGTTTGTCTTCCCTCAGCATCTGTGGGTGTAGTGGGCTTACCCGCCGTGCTCTCTTCCTCGCATAATACGTCGCAGTTGTTTCCACCAGGAAACCGTCGCGCTGTCTATGTAGGATTCTCTTATTGTGACTAATGCGAGGCCTACTACTGCCAACAATCCTCACAGTACCATCAATAGTTAGCCTGCTAACTCTATCTGGTTGCAGTTCTTCTAAGGGTACTACCAGCACCAGAGCTCCTGTGTCAAGCACTCCTGTAGTGAGCACTCCTGTAGTGAGCACTCCTGTGTCGAGCACTCCTGTAGTGAGCACTCCTGTAGTGAGCACTCCTGTGTCGAGCACTCCTGTAGTGAGCACTCCTGTAGTGAGCACTCCTGTACCGAGCACTCCTGTAGTGAGTACTACGCCTTCACCGACTGGGGCTGCAGCGTAAGGAAGCATCACCCTTCGCCTCGGGCTCATTGTCTTTAGGTTTGTCACCTCGCAAAATGGTGGTAATATGACACGTCGGTCCATCACAATTGACCAAGGTCCGGCAGCTACTTATCATGTCAAGTTGAATACGGGTAAGCTAACATGTAGCATCGATGAGTATTCACTTCTGTTAAAGTGTTGTTCAACTGGCCACAGCACGCATGGTCTCGGAACAGACTTGTATCCGTTCATTTTCAGCGTCGTTGAATCCTAGACCTGTCGAAGGTTTTGGGGGTGCATTCACAGCGGCATCTGGCGTGAATTACAAGAAGTTGAGTGATGATGATAAACGCAAATTCATCGAATTGTGAGTGTCTGTCCCAACATCCATGATGATGATGATGATGATGATTTGTCGGTGTAGGTACTTTGGCCAGAGTGGACTCCGCTACACTATGGGCAGGATACCAATCAACTCGTGTGACTTCAGTCCGTATACCTACGCCTTTGCCAACGTGTCTGATGACTTCGCTTTGGAGCACTTCGATGAGTCTTTGGAGGGAGATGAAGACACCGGTATGATTCAGCTCATGCACGATGCTTTGGGGAAGGCGTCAT
>NW_003203808.1:0-3186 GCF_000006405.1 Perkinsus marinus ATCC 50983
AGCATGCCTCGTGAATCTTATGAGGGCTCGTTGATGACAACGACGACAGCAGCTGTTGGAGAGTACTCACGGCTGGTCTATAGGGTTGTTATCATTGACGCCCTCAGCATGATGGTCACCAGGGACCTCGGATTCTCGCCAGTCCTCAGGGTATGATTGCACCTTTATATATCATATCCACTATCTCTAGAGTCTCCTACATGGACTTTCCCCCAGTATTCATGGCACTTGGTTCGGATGACCCCGAATGCTATCAGGAGTGCTCTCGACAACAATGGCATCCACCTTACTAAATGCGGAGTGGAATTAACAACACAACCTTTATTCGACTCTGACAATTTCAACTGATCAGTGGCTGATGACGACGATGTTACAGAGAACAACAGTAGGGCAGTCTTCAGTCAAGCAGAATTCTTCGGCAAGGGGCTGCAGAACCAGAGAGTAGTGACCGGCCAGCCTACTAGGCAAGTAGCCACCGACACTACGGCATCGTTATTATGACACTTAAGGTGAAGACTACTATTCTAAACAGATAACAATGAGGACGTGGGTAGACGGCAGAGATGTGGACTACTGCGCCGTTTTAATAAGGGGAATCGTCGTATACTAGAAGGACATTCGGCTGAGCAGAATTCCCAGGGAAAGGAAACCGACGACTCCTCTAAGAGGTAGTAGTAGGATGACGACTATTGATACAGAGATGATCTCCTCAATGATTATGGAGGAGAAAGGGAGCGGCGGCAGTGACTACGACCAGTGGGAAGGACACACATCCACTGCTCATGGTAATACGACCGCAGTATAACACAAATATAGATCTATAACTACTATTATTACAGCACTTTCCACAGCACTCCTCTTACCGTAGTACTACAACCGTTAAAGCCACTAAATACAAACACTGTCAGTAGTTGCTCTGACGTGCAGTAGGGCAGCACGGGTAGCAACGACGATGATAAGTTGCGAAAAATTTGGTATAGAACAGGAGAAAGCCAGGCGGCCAAAAACCAATGGCTTTACACGGCTAAACAAGGATAACTAAACAACACTATGGTGAAATCATTTATGAGTGAATCGCACAAGACACGTGGCGGCGTCGCCAGTACGTCGGTCGGTTCTCCTCCATAGCAGCCATCAGGAAAGGATTCCTCTTCCCCCCCTCCTCAATAGACCTCCGAATGACCTCCCCAACGGAATGACGTCTACCTGGTAGCACGTGTCTGTCGATACCACAAGTGATGGTCCGACACGGTGATGAAGGATCACATGGAGTAGAGCGCCGTATTGGGGACAATAGGGCTGCAACAACGACATCTGAATGTATGAGGACATTTGCAGGCGCCGATTGGGCGCGACGGAAGACCCTTGGGGGCGTAGGAGTCTCCTCTTCCTCTTCTGCTCCATCTGAAGACTCCTCCTCCTCCTCATCAAGGAACATGCTCTCGTTGAAGCCCTCCCCCTCCTCCTCCTCAGCAGCAGCAGGGTCATAAACAGCAACATCATCATATACGTGCACCACCGTAATGACCGAGGATGACCGATACCGCCGCAGCACGTTGGTAGTTCTCCTCGACAACTCCCCAGAAGAGTCGTTCTTTACCATAACCGTACGTGGCGACCGGCAACCGAATCTCACCCTCTTGGGGGCTGCTGCGACCCGCCCCGAAGAGGAGTCCTCTGTGTCAGTCGAGATGCACCCGAATTCCTGGGGTAAGCCCGTCAGGAGGAAGGTCGATGATGCCCGTCGGGCCGTCTTGTCACCCGATGCTGCTGGGTCGGAATATAGGGATGCTATCATAGCCTCTTCCTCCTCGTCTGCATCACCAACCGAATCAGCGATTGTCGAGCCACTGGAACCCTCGTGAGATTCAACTGAAAACACCAACCATAACTCTTCATATTAAATTTTTTGTATTTTACATATCAGCTATCCACATTTACGAGAAAAAATACTAGAAAAAATGAAAAAAGTTTCGTTTTCCCGTTTTTTTCTATTGGAATTTCACCCTAGTGATATGAAAAACACTAGTGAATAACATATTTCACGACTACTGCATATCACCGCGAATATCGCGTTTTACACCGAGTTTTACACCACCTCACGTAAAACGGGTAAAACTCCATTCTATTTCCATTCTGGAGAAATATTATTCCCAATACTTTGCCGAATTCACACAATATTTTCATATTTCACTGGATGAACCTTCCCCTCGTGACTCGTATAATCTACCACGACATACGTGTATAATTCTGTTTTCACGAAAAACATTTCGGTGCCTCAGAAGAAGACTACCACCGTAACGACTTCAGTTTATGAGATCACCAAAACGCCTATGGCAAGCTCCCGAGACCCCTATCGCCCTCACTACTCGCCTGCTTCAAATACTGTTGTGAAGTCCTCGATACAATAGGTAGGAGCGCATTGCTATCCTCCTTTTCTGCCGACTGACCCCTTCTTCCTATAGGCAGCATCAGCTCCTCACCGACCGAAGGTGACCCTGACGAAAGGGAGAGTCTTCTCTCCCTGTTGTTGTTAACAGACATCTTGTGGAGCAATCAAAAGGAACGATAAAATGCCAATCTGCGATAGTGAATATTAATTTCCTCAACCCTCCAGAGTAAACTCAATTCTGCGTTGATGAGAAGATTGAATATTAAACTTAGAGGAAGCTATCTCGACTTTGTATTCCACTCGTAGTAGCTCTTGAAAGTGTCCCCCAAAAAATCAGCAAAACTCATACCATCCTTCGTCCATCTCTTCTCCAGTGGTGGCACTCTCTGAGCAATCGTATTCCTAAAAACATCAGCCCTAGTGCACCTCTCAGGCATGCTCAGCTTGAAGTCGACGGAGGTGTCCACGAAGCATGGACAGCTGATCCTCGCGATATTGGGTACGGCCGCACCCCTCACACAATGAGGAGTGGCGACTAGCAAGCCACCGGTGATGATCTGTAAGCACTCTCCACATTGAATGACCATAATATCATCAGGTATAGTAACCTTGGCAGTGCGACTGTTACGGTCAGCGACCCAGAGGCCGGCAGTAAGACGGTCGGGGTTGGGCACTTCTTCACCGGTATCATGCTTAACGTAAATATCAGGAGTAAGGCAAGTAAGGAAGCCAGAATCGTTGTGCCAGCCGATCCATGCATCCTCCGCTTGAGACTCCGTGGGGAAGTAATAGAG
>NW_003208813.1:0-961 GCF_000006405.1 Perkinsus marinus ATCC 50983
CGATGCGTCTTTGTCGATCTCGAGCCCACTGTTATTGATGAGGTTCGTACCGGTACTACAGGCAGCTCTTCCATCGTGAGCAACTCATTTCCGGCAAGGAGGATGCGGCCAACAACTTCGCCCGTGGTCACTACACCATTGGCAAGGAGATCGTCGATCTCTGTCTTGATCGTATCCGGAAGCTTGCTGATAACTGTACTGGTCTGCAGGGCTTCCTCGTGTTCAACGCTTGTGGTGGTGGTACCGGTTCTGGCTTGGGCTGCCTCATTCTTGAGCGCCTCAGTGTCGACTACGGCAAGAAGTCGAAGCTCTCCTTCACTATCTGGCCCTGTCCTCAGGTCTCTACTGCGGTAGTAGAGCCTTACAACACAGTGTTGTGCGTCCACTCTCTTCTCGAGCACACTGATGTCACTTGCCAGATGGATAACGAGGCCCTTTATGATATCTGCCGTCGAAATCTCGATATTGAGAGGCCCACCTACACCAACCTCAACCGTCTGATTGCTCAGTGCATCAGCTCCCTCACCGCCTCTCTCCGTTTCGACGGTGCCCTCAACGTGGATGTTACCGAGTTCCAGACCAACTTGGTGCCCTACCCTCGTATCCATTTCATGCTCACGTCATATGCTCCGGTCATCTCTGCCGAGAAGGCCTATCATGAACAGCTCTCTGTCGCCGAGATTACCAACTCCGTCTTCGAGCCCGCTTCCATGATGGTCAAGTGCGACCCTCGTCATGGCAAGTATATGGCCTGCTGTATGATGTACCGTGGTGACGTTGTACCTAAGGACGTTAACGCCGCAGTTGCTACCATTAAGACTAAGAGGACTATCCAGTTCGTTGACTGGTCCCCTACTGGTTTCAAGTGTGGTATCAACTACCAGCCTCCCACGGTCGTCCCAGGTGGTGACCTCGCTAAGGTTATGCGCGCCGTGTGCATGATCTCCAACTCCACCGCCGT
>NW_003208861.1:0-1002 GCF_000006405.1 Perkinsus marinus ATCC 50983
TCGAGTCACTCGGCGATGGCGAACCCTTCTTACGAGATCGACGGGTAGTCCTAGTCCGTCTTCTCGACCTCCTAGGCTCCCTCGAATCGTCGCTCGGTATCACATACCTTGTGCTATCTTCTCTGGAGTCCCCTCTATACCTTCTTCGACTACTCGACTTTGCACCTTTCCGTCGCTCTCTCCGTTCATTCACTCGTTCGCTCGTTCGCTCATTCACTCGCTCGCTCGTTCGCTCGCTCGCTCGCTCGTTCACTCGCTTGATTCCATCTCGTACTCCTCTCAACTCATCCTTCAGCGCGCGATCCTCGAATCCATACCTCTTTCCCCTCTCCCGTTGCCCGCGTTGCTCACCTTTTTCCTTAACTAATCCATCCGAAGATGTTTCCTCTCCATCTTTATTATCCTTATCCGTCAGGTCTCGAGCGGACTCTCCGGGGGGGTCTTGACTGGATGGGGTATCTGTACGTACTTCCTTCAAACCTACTTCTTTATCCTTCTTTGGGGCCTTAGAGGTATCTCCATTTACTCCCTCTACCTCAATATCATAACAACTTGAGGAAGACCCTCCAACATGGTTGAACCTTGGATCATTTAATTCTTCAGATAGCAATGGTGCAGTCTCTTGCACTCCTCGACCAACAGAGGTCGATGAATTAGGCAGATCGCCCTCCCGGACAACCTTACCAATCGATAACATATGACAGCATACTGAGTTAGTAGTAGGGATTACTGTAGTGGTAGCAGTATTACTCGTAGCCATACTAATAGTACAAGGCGTACCCTTCACATCGGCACGATCATATTCCCTTACTCCAACGCTCCCCCTCAAGCTAGTGGAACCACCGCTCCCACCATACAGGGGATTGTTGTCCATAGATAACATTACCCATTTATCCTCTCCATTCCCCACCATATGGACATGTTCCCCTCCAGACGTGATGGGGGTGATGTCAATACCCTAGTGAGGTCCCCTACATCACCATAATTTGCTCGGAAGTCATA
>NW_003210943.1:0-1075 GCF_000006405.1 Perkinsus marinus ATCC 50983
CTCGGTGATGTCAGCGTCGACAGAATCATCGGGCAATAGCAATTCTAGCACCATATTAATTTCACTCTGCTCACTTTAGTGGGGCACCACACTTAATAATGAGCTTGTACCGAAGACGGTTAAAGTCCACTCGGAAATCGCGTTGACTCAAAGCAGTTCTACCTGAACGAAGGAACCGTTCAACGTGTTTTTCATCTCCGGCACTAGTGTCTCCTGATTTTATAGGTTACCTTCTCGCTCGTAATCTCCTCCGAAACGTCCCGACTTTTTTGCTATATGATGTGAAAACGTGTCTTCTCCGAGCCTGCTTTGTATCCAGTGAGCAGCCAACAAGTGGCATAGCGACCCCATTGTAGCTTCGAGTCCGAGTCTTCGACGAATATATGATAGACTGTCTAGTTGAGAGTCGACTAGAGTACGCTGCGAGCCCTACCCGCTACCAACCAGAATTGAGGCCGTCCTTCGACAAAGAAAATACTTGAATCGAGAGGAGTGATTACGGGTTATTCCCAGAGCACACAGCATAGACTATACGGACTCCATATTGTGGAGGGCACAGTTTCAGCTACGGCAGTCTTCACGGACTCGAAGACATGGTTGCCAAACGCAAGATACAGACTTGAAAATCATATCATGGGGACTTCACGCCTTCCTCCGTGTCGCGATAATATTGATTATAGCTTGTGGGTGACGAGTAGAAGACTATGGGATCGGTATTTCACGTATCCGTTGAGCCTTACCTTGGAAGCTTCCAGACCTGAGAAAGCACAGCCGGTGAGTTCTTTCCTTAAACGGGAATGACACTGAGTCGGAGTCAGAGCATAGGTGATAAGGAATGCTCATGAGTCATTAAGAACTGCCGCATCCGTCTCCAGAAAAGATGGTACCTCGTCGTATTAACTGCGGGTCAAAACTCATTTCATTCCAGGAAGCGCTCCCAGCTGTATGTGATGTTGTCCAAATCATCGGAGCTTGCGTGAGATGATCTAAGTACAAGTAGCGAACATCTGTTAGAAGTTACTTATCTCTCATCTCATTGTTTGAGTTATTGTACTGCAAATTCCGCTGCGTCGAC
>NW_003209718.1:0-1417 GCF_000006405.1 Perkinsus marinus ATCC 50983
TTAGAGACGAGTTGCAGCTTAGGTTTTTATGGGGACGAAAAACAATGCAAGTCTTTCAAAGACGAGTGGCAGCTGAGGTTCTCATAGAGACGAGAAATACTGTCAGTCCATTAGGGACGAGTGGCCGCTGAGGTCTCCGTAGCAGCTAGTCGCGGCGAGCATTCTACTGCTAGTCTATTAGGGACGAATCGCAGCTGAGGTTCTTGCGCACATAATCAGCGGGGTCGCAAGCATCGGAAAACCCCGAGAAATTCTACCACAAATCCTTATGACAACTCTCCAAGACCTAACCGAACGCCATTTTTTACAGTGAGCTAACTTCTTATAAGGACGAGGAACAGGCCACTGTTAGTCCATTAGGGACGAGTCGCAGCTGAGGCTCTCGTAGGAACGAGAAACGATGCTAGTCCATTAGAGACGAGTCGCAGCTTAGATTCTGCGAGTCTTTCGGAGACGAGTGGCAGCTGAGGTCCTCATAGGGACGAGAAATACTGGTAGCCCCTTAGGAACGAGTCGCAGCCGAGATTCTCGTATATCAGCTAGTCCCGACGAGCGTTATACTGCTAGTCCATTAGGGACGAGTCGCAGCTGAGGTTCTCATAGAGACGATATATACTGTTAGTCCATTAAGGACGAGTCGCAGTTGAGGCTCTCATAGGGACGAGAAACACTCTTTTGCTAGTCCCTTAGAGACCAGTCGAGGCTGAGGTTCTCATAGGGACGAGAAACACTCTACTGCTAGTCCCTTAGAAACGAGTCGCAGCTGAGGTTCTCGTGGCAGTTAGTTCCGACGAGCATTCTACTGCTAGTCCCATAGAGACGAGTCGCAGCTAAGGTTCTCATGGAGACGAGACACACGCCACTGTTAGTCCCTTAAAGACGAGTCGCAGCTGAGGTTCTCGTATCAGCTCGTCCCGACGAGCATTCTACTGCTAGTCCCTTAGGGACGAGTCGCAGCTGCTATTGACCGGTTATTGACTACTAACCGAACGCCACTTTTTACAGTGAGCTAACTTGTCTTATAGGGACGAGGAACGCGCCACTGTTAGTCCATTAGAGACGAGTCGCAGCTGAGGTTCTTATAGGGACGAAAAATACTGTTAGTCCCTTAGGAACGAGTCGCAGCTGAGGTTCTCATGGAGACGAGACACACGCCACTGTTAGTCCATTAGGGATGAGCGGCAGCTCATCCGGAGTCGCAAGCATAAAAAACCCCGAGAAATTCTACAACAAATCCTTATGACAACTCTCCAAGGCCTAACCGAGCAACACTTTCTACAGTGGGCTGCTAGTCTCTCAGAGACGAGTCGCAGCTGAGGTTCTTATGGGACGAGAAACACGTCACTGTTAGTCCATTAGGGACGAGTGGCAGCCCATCCGGAGTCGCAAGCATCGGAAAACCCCGAGAAATCTACCA
>NW_003213391.1:0-996 GCF_000006405.1 Perkinsus marinus ATCC 50983
GATTTCCTTTGCACGAGGCGATCTCGAACTCTACGAACAACAGCCCACATTGGGCAGGGTAAGGGGAGTCTGGGAATCGAGCGAAGAGCTCGAAATTGAGGCGATTGCATTTCATAAGCCGAACGTTCAACGCAGGTCAGGAATTTCACACGAATGGATTTCTTACAAAGCGAGTAAAAAGTTGATGTGAACTTAATCACTTGGATAGTGCAATGAGTAAGCCATGCTAGTGCTTCGTGCAAGACTCTTGCCTGCGCCCCCCGTTATTAGCACGATGCTCTAACCGACTGAGTTAAACGGCCAACTCAACAACGAAATTCGGCCGTGACAACGAGATTCACCCGTGATGCGCAGGGAATTCACTGATGAATATTTTGACTCATACCACACCAATCGGAACGTCCTTGAAATTATAGAGTAGCACTTTATGAACGCGATGTTTTGGTGGACCCCCTCGGGGGTATCCGATAAAATTGGAACGATACAGAGAAGATTAGCATGGCCCCTGCGCAAGGATGACACGCACAAATCGAGAAGTGTAAAAAGTTTTTCGCTCTATCTGCTCCATATATTCAGGCGTAGTCAGGATTAACAGCTACATCTTTCGCTGATTAACGGCTTCACTGCCCCTCCATCATGCTCGTTCCCCTCACCCCATGTCCACTGTTGGACGGAATGAGCCCGTGAAGGATGTAGCCTAAACGATTAGTCACGCGAGTGAAGAGTTCACCAACTGACTGTAATCTTTGTCCAGGGGTGCGGGGTCGAGCACTCGAGTGCTTCATGCGTCTCGACCAGCTATACCATTTCCCAGTGACCGACGGTTTGCACATGGCCCAGTTTGCCTAGCTTCCGGAGGGATCTGCACTACCTGGTTTCCGTAGCTATCTACATCCGCCAGCCGCACCTACCACTGTGCCCAAACTCACCCTTACGAGGGCTGAGTCGAGAATCGAACTCGAGACCTCTCGCACCCGAAGCGAGAATCATACCACT
>NW_003214415.1:0-1390 GCF_000006405.1 Perkinsus marinus ATCC 50983
ATCTCTCGTGGAAAAGTTGAAGGGTTTAAACTCAGTTTTCTGAGAGGAAATGATTGTTCGCCTTGTTACTGTCTTGAACGAGAATGTTCATAATGATGGAATCATAATGTGCGGTCTTGGCTGCCTCCACCACTGAATTAATGGATTTGGTGGGCAACATGATTACATTGTGACATAATTAAATTCTCAAAAACAAACTTGATTGTAACAGAAGTGAATTGTGACATAATTAAATTCTCAAAAACAAACTTGATTGTAACAGAAGTGAATTGTGACATAATTAAATTCTCAAAGTCAAACTTGATTGTAACAGAAGTGAATTGTGACATAATTAAATTCTCAAAGTCAAACTTGATCGCAACAGAATTGAATTGTGACATAATTGAATTCTCAAAGTCAAACTTGATTGTAACTTACTGTAAACTTACAATCAAGTTTGACCTTGAGAATTCAAGATGTCATTGTCATTCTTGCCTGCTCACTCGTCAAACCTGCACCGGAAATGGTTCGTTGTAGTTGGTACCATCGATTTCGTTTGGACGCGCAAGTTAGACTTATGAATCCGAAACGCGGAGATCACATCGAAAATTAAAATGCCGAAGTCGTCTATAGGTAGTTCAAGTTCGTGTTGATGGAACTCTCTATTTCGTCAAGCGCCCATTGGGAACTTCAATTCCGTCTCTGGAGGAAAATCTATTCCATTGTTCTGAAGTTCAGAATTATTAGCCGTGATTTTGAAGTTCAGAATCTGAACTTGAAAGTCACGGCTAATACAGAACGAGCTTCGGAAAGCACACAGACGGTGCGACTTTTTCTTATTGGCAACAAATCTGAGAGGGTCAGAGTCAGATGGGCAGCTTGGAATTGGCAAACGAGTGATGACGTATCTTAAAATTATTCGCTGTGAGTTATATTCGGCAATTACTCCAATCGATCGAGAATAAGTTAAATAGTACTATTTAAAATACAACATCATATAGGAGTTGAACGCAACTCTGGGGAGAACATGAGGAAAGTACGAGAAAACCTAGAGTAGATCCTGGGACCTTTCGGTTCGTGAACATACAGGTTAACCACGTGGCCAGATAGACCTAGTAGAACATATTCACTAGCCTAGACCTTGCACTCCACTATAGATTTGCATTCAGATGTATACAGTTTAGTAATATTGGTGTTCAAAACAACATTCTATGAAATAAATACCACACCTTCTCCAATCTCAGATTCAGCGAAGGTGAAATAAAAAGCTCAAATTCGAATTGAATGTTCGATTTCCGCACACTACTCGAAAATCAAATTTCATTTTCTTCTAACTTGTTATTCCATCATGGAGATGGTGTAGCTTGAATGACTTCGATGGACCTCGATTGGAGAACCCTCCAAGATAAGT
>NW_003212814.1:0-1004 GCF_000006405.1 Perkinsus marinus ATCC 50983
GCAGCTCATCCGGAGTCGCAAGCATAAAAAACCCCGAGAAATTCCACCACAAATCCTTATGACAACTCTCAAAGGCCTAGCCGAGCAACACTTTCTACAGTGGGCTGCTAGTCCATTAGGGACGAGTCGCAGCTGAGGTTCTCATAGGGACGAGAAACAATGCTAGTCCTTTAGAGACGAGTCGCAGCTGAGGTTCTTATAGGGACAAGAAATACTCTACTGCTAGTCTATTAGGGACGAGTCGCTGCGCACATAATCAGCCATAATCAAGAACCTTTCGTCAATAAGAACCCGTACCTGAATATGAGCCATGTTCAGGTTCTCATTGGGACGAGAAACGATGCTAGTCAATTAGGGACGAGTCGCAGCTGAGGTTCTCATGGAGACGAGAAACACGCAACTGTTAGTCCATTAAGGATGAGTGGCAGCTCACCCGGAGTCGCAAGCATCGGCAAACCCCGAGAAATTGTACAACTAATCCTTATGACAACTCTCCAAGGCCTAACCAAACGCCAGGTTTTACAGTCGGCTGCTAGTCTCTTAGAGACGAGTCGCAGCTGAGGTTCTTATAGGGATGAGAAACGCTCTACCGCTAGTCCGTTAGAAACGAGTCGCGGCTGCTATTGACCGGTTATGGACTACTAACCGAACGCCACTTTTTACAGTAAGCTAACTTGTCTTATAGGGACGAGGAACGCGCCATTGTTAGTCCATTAGGAACGAGTCGCAGCTGAGGTTCTCGTAGGAACGAAAAACGATGCTAGTCTATTAGAGACGAGTCGCAGCTTAGATTCTTTTGGGGACGAGAGACATGCCACTGTTAGTCCATTAGGAACGAGCCGCATCTGAGGTTCTCGTAGTAGCTAGTCCCGACGAGCATTATACTGCTAGTCCCTTACGGACGAGTCGCAGCTGAGTTCTCATAGGGACAAGAAATGCTGTTAGTCCATTAAGATGAGTCGCAGCTGAGTTCTCGTATCAGCTCGTACCGACGAGCATTCTAC
>NW_003207339.1:0-1006 GCF_000006405.1 Perkinsus marinus ATCC 50983
AGCACTCTTAGTTAGGTATCAGACGAGCTATCTTGGGTGTGACGGTGTTTAGATTTTTTTCCTCTTTCTTTCTTCCTTTCAGTCTTCTTGGTTCTTTCCTTTCATCCCTTTGCTTCTTTTCTTCAGGTTCATCGAATATCGTGTATGAAGTGGCAGGTTTAAGACTAACTTTTCCATCATTGTGCGGTTTCACTTGATATGTTGTGTTTTAAGCACTGACTGGGACTTGGTAGGGAACCAACGTGGCCCAGTCATGTGCCGCCCTGAAGTGGCAGGTCAAATATAGGCTGGGATCGCTATCCCTACAGCACCGACCTATGGCGTAGGGTCCGAACCATTGGGACGTCAACGAATTGTTGATAACAATATCACATGGTCGACACCATGATTGAGTCACTCCCTTAGTGGCTGGATGGTGGGGTAAAGAACGACAAGCGGAAGCTGTCGTGACTCTCGAGGTGGTCTCGAGTAGTAGCCCTGCCGGGATCATCCCGGCGGGATGTTAGTCTCATCATGAGACCTGGGTTCTGTGCGTTTCTGTCTTGGGGTTAGACCAAGCTGATACCCAGAGTTGATCGGGCTAGAGTGGCTCTACGAGTTTAGGACGGCCGCCTCGCGTGGCTGACCACTCGTCGACTTGCCTCCGTGTCCGCTCAATCTCTCGTTGCCCTAGAGACAGTGACTGCGACACCGTGTTCTCCACCGAGGCTCGGTGCCCGAGCTGAGGACCTTAGCTTAGCGTGCCAGGCTAGGCAGAAACTCCGCCACAGAATTCAGCTAGACGAGTATTGGGTCATGCTACGATTTACGTGAGCCGGTTGCAGATTGTTTTATATTTCTACCACGTCCAGCACGCCCGACCTCTTCCGCGAAGTTTTCCCCGACTTGGCTGAGAAAGCGTCGAATGTTTGTGTCGACATGGGTATTAGTACTGTGGGTGTGCTCGAGGCGGCCCTGGAGCTGACCGACGAACTATTGAGAAGGTGTGCATATGGGGGACTCGACG
>NW_003214688.1:0-1148 GCF_000006405.1 Perkinsus marinus ATCC 50983
GACTCAGATTGTGGCACGCCGATAAATATTCGTGCTCAGCCCAGGAGCTGATCCACCCGAGTAACCGTGGATGGATATCAACTCTTTGCCATCATTGCCTTCAGTAATGTCATCAAGCTAGCCTCATCTTTGGGCTATGCCGATCGGTTGCATATGCTGTCTCTTGGACAAGGCCAAGGTCCGAAGGCCGAAGCGCTCATCGATCGGGCCAGGGATAACGGTAGTCAAATGCATACTGATACTTGTCATGAGCTGTCGTTTGGCCTTCTTCTTAGGGGATTGGGTTATGCTACAAAATTGCCATCTTGCAGCCTCGTGGATGACGTCGCTCGAAAGGATACAAGTAACCGGTCCTTCATCGCTTCAACTGTCACGTCCCTGTTTTTCAAGGCTGAGCTCAATCCTGCCAGGATCAGCAAATCATATCGTCTATGGTTGACATCCATGCCGAGCAAGGCTTTCCCTGTCCCTGTGCTGCAAGCTGGCATCAAGATCACCAATGAGCCTCCCAAGGGCCTCCGTGCTAACTTAACGAGAAGCTTCCTGGCTATCTCTGAGGAGCTTTTCGAGGGGAATAGCAAGCCCAGAGCCTTCAAGAAGTTATTATTCGCTCTGGCGTTCTTTCATGCGGTCATACTGGAGCGGCGGAAGTTTGGACCGATCGGCTGGAATATTCCCTACGAATGGATGGACTCGGATTTCCAGGTGAGAGAAGTATCGTGAGCATCAGTGTAAAGATGTTGAGTAGGTGTCAACCGAGCAATTGGATATGTACCTCAACGACCAGCCAGGTGTACCACTGAGAACATTGAGCTATCTAGTAGCTGAAGTGAATTACGGCAAGGCTTGTTACTGGCAATGAGGCCTCTGAATATGGTTGTCTAGGTGGGAGAGTTACCGACGACAAAGACGTTCGCCTCATCACCGCTATTCTGGCTAGCTTCTTCCGCAATGAAACCGTGGAAGAGAGCAAGTGAGTCCTTCGGATATTTTCTGAGAGTACTTGATTTCTCGATCACTCCAGTTACCGCTTCTCGGCTGCTGATATGTACTACGCTCCAGATGCTACGGGTTTGAGTGACGTGAGGGAATTATATCTCTGCGTTACCTCAGGATGAGGATCCAATAGTAGTCTCGGTAGAGAATTG
>NW_003206321.1:0-1092 GCF_000006405.1 Perkinsus marinus ATCC 50983
TGGCATAAGCCTGCTTGAACACTCTAATTTCCTCAAAGTAAAAGTCTTGGAACACGGTCTACGCACAGTTAAGTACGTGAGCACGAATCCCAAGAAAAAGCCAAGGTCAAACCTGATACCAACCAATCCCGTAGGAAAGGTGGATCGGTCGCCCAAGGCAGAAATCCAACTACGAGCTTTTTAACCGCAACAACTTTAATATACGCTATTGGAGCTGGAATTACCGCGGCTGCTGGCACCAGACTTGCCCTCCAATTGATACTCGTAAAGAGATTTAAAATCTACTCATTCCAATTACAAGACAGAATTGCCCTGTATTGTTATTTCTTGTCACTACCTCCCTGTATCAGGATTGGGTAATTTGCGCGCCTGCTGCCTTCCTTAGATGTGGTAGCCGTTTCTCAGGCTCCCTCTCCGGAATCGAACCCTAATTCCCCGTTACCCGTCAACGCCACGGTAGGCCAATACCCTACCGTCCATAGCTGATAGGTCAGAAACTTGAATGGTCCATCGCCGGACAAGCCGTGCGATTCGCCGGGTTATTATGAATCACCAACAAGGACTAGGCGGAGCCTAGGTTGGTTCTGTATCTAATAAACGCAGCCCTTCCGAAGTCGGGCCTTGACGCATGTATTAGCTCTAGAATTACTACGGTTATCCAAATAGTAATCGATCACCAAATAAACTATAACTGTTTTAATGAGCCATTCGCAGTTTCGCCGTTTAAAGCTTATACTTAGACATGCATGGCTTAATCTTTGAGACAAGCATATGACTACTGGCAGGATCAACCAGGTGATTGCATCAATGCAATGCTTGCGAGCTTCCGATTAAATCCAAGGATATAATCAAAAGTCGTAGCGTGCTCTGATGGTCACTAAATATCGCACGAAGCGATACCCTTGCGATCTCATATCCATCAAAGATGAATAGTCGAAAGCGAGGTCCGGTCTTCCGGTTCACGCCAAGAGTCGCAACAAAAACACAAAGGGTTTGCATAACTAGTCGTATAATACACTGCTATACTAACCTTGGTCTATTGCTGCATCATGCAAATCTTGTATTAGATTTGCGGGTAGGATAAATCCACCC
>NW_003206614.1:0-1221 GCF_000006405.1 Perkinsus marinus ATCC 50983
AGCAGTTATCACTGAGACTTCGTTTACTTCAGCTGAAAAACTATATGGGAGCAAGGACCTACCTCATGCCAACTTGGATGCTCTCATTGAACGGATACTAGTACGGTGTTGCTGTTGGACGCGTAGCTGTTGTGGTTCGGAGCTTTTCGATGCGGCCAAGAGGATAGTTTTGTCAAAGGGGCACAAAGTGGATGAGCTGCCCGAGAGCAAGCGTTGTGGTGTAATAGCGGCGAGTGTTGTTGATGCTTGTGAGGAGTGCCATTGGAAGTATAAGAATAATGAGAATATTATGAAGGAGATAGGAGCGAACCGGTGTATGCTCTATAAGTAGGATATTGTCGTCAGTCTTCGCATCAGAGATCCCAACTCAGGTATCGCAAGCTATTGCCATCGAATAGGGGGGCACTGACCAATGGGGACTCTGGTGTATCACCATCATCTTCATCACCATCAGCGGCAGAGGATAATAAAAAACGGAAGTTCAGTGCGAGGGGTTTCAGCCATAAGTCCATCGAGAAGCGTCGTAAAGCCCTAAACACCGAGGCGGGGCTGGTCACTGATCCCTATAAGGATGCAGGCATCAGTGATCTTACTATTGATCTGGATACGGTATATGTTACACCCAGCAGTAGTAGTATACCCAAGCCTACTCTTGCTGACCTTCCACTAGCCGACGAAGTCGATAAGCTATTTGATATGGATGACTTCTTTGTATGATCCTACCATTAGTATTACCATTGTACGATTACTCAATTAGTCCTTTCTGCATCATCACTATAATAGCCTCTTGAGTTACTATTGTCATCATCACATGTCACTCATAGTTAGTTCCCTTTTGCATGTCCTGCGCCTCATCATGTGGTTCCTGTGCATACCGTGGGGTATGTAAGATGGCATTATCAACACCAGCAATAGAGGAATTACCACTATGCTGTATGAAAGCTGCGACTACTACTCTAGCAGGCCGGGTGGTAGTGGGAAGGAACTGTGGAAGCAGAGGCTGCTGTTGTCGAGCTGCGGTAGCTACTGGCCACAAGCCACGTTTTTTCGCTAGTGGCGTAGCCCCTCCAGCACCATCATCCTCTACGAAGTATGCAACTATGGACCCAGAAGTTTTCAAGGAGCCAACGGCAACCACGTCGAAGCCTCAGACCCTGACAGATAGTCATGGTGCAGTCCGCATCAAGAGAACAGGGACTATGGGCCCGTGCCGCTCCTCGT
>NW_003214547.1:0-961 GCF_000006405.1 Perkinsus marinus ATCC 50983
GGTCGTAGGTTCGAATCCTGCATCGGGTATACATTAATCTCACTTCCTCTTCATCCATCCTACGTCAACGAAATCGGGCATCCGATGTGAAGCTCCACCTAGTTTGCACAAGACGCTGAAGGCAAGCACATGAGATAGTGGTGCGCACCAACGGCTGTACCTGAGCAATCCGAATTCCGCTCACGTATCCTGACGGATTGACCAATTACCGCCTAAACCATTTCGGAAGAGTATTCAACTTTAATATCAATCAAAGTGACTAGCTTCATCGCCCGATGAGTTCAGCTGGATAGAATGTCTGCCTACGGAGCAGATGGTCGTAGGTTCGGATCCTGCATCGGGTATACATTAATCTCACTTCCTCTTCATCCATCCTACGTCAACGAAATCGGGCATCCGATGTGAAGCTCCACCTAGTTTGCACAAGACGCTGAAGTCAAGCACATGAGATAGTGGTGCGCACCAACGGCTGTACCTGAGCAATCCGGATTCCGCTCACGCATCCTGAATCGGCCACTCGATGTGAAGCTCCACCTAGTTTGCACAAGACGCTGAAGACAAGCACATGAGATAGTGGTGCGCACCAACGGCTGTACCTGAGCAATCCGAATTCCGCTCACGTATCCTGACGGATTGACCAATTACCGTCTAAACCATTTCGGAAGAGTATTCAACTTTAATATCAATCAAAGTGACTAGCTTCATCGCCCGATTAGTTCAGCTGGATAGAATGTCTGCCTACGGAGCAGATGGTCGTAGGTTCGAATCCTGCATCGGGTAAACATTAACCTCACTTCCTCTTCATCCATCCTACGTCAACGAAATCGGGCATCCGATGTGAAGCTCCACCTAGTTTGCACAAGACGCTGAACGCAAGCACATGAGATAGTGGTGCGCACCAACGGCTGTACCTGAGCAATCCGGATTCCGCTCACGCATCCTGAATCGGCCACTCGATGTG
>NW_003207233.1:0-864 GCF_000006405.1 Perkinsus marinus ATCC 50983
TTGGAGACTTGGTAGGTTGCCGACACTTACAGTATCCTACTGTTGTTTATGATATCGAGTAGGAATTGTGGAGTATTCACCTCACCAGTGTTGGGAGGATATGCACATGGTCAACTAAATGTGTTGGTAACGACGTGAAATTCTGACGAAATTTTCAGGAAATTCTCATACGTTTCTGTACAATTCTACCCAATTAGTATCTAAACTATCATGGGAGACTCCTGAGCTCAACTAAGGAAACAAAACATATGTCACAATACTCCTTCATGAACGTTCGGCCTCTTTGTGATTCTTCTAAGTCGATCGAAGTGCTTCATATTTCAGAATGTAGCTGCCAGTTGGAACGACGTCGGCCCCAACCCTTCATGGTTCAGACGGCAGAAGCAGAGTCCAGGCTTGTGCGATGATGACGTCGGGCAACCAGGCTTCACCCAAGCTGAGCAAAATAGGTCAGCTCCCTAGGCTCGCACCTCCAGCTTAATATCGGCATTAGGTTCGCTGAGCTGTTGGAGGCAGGGGGTCTAATCGATGCCTATCGGCAGTGCCATCCCGATGAGGATTGGGAGAAGGACGCTACTTGGAGGGGGGCTCCAGGGAAGCCCCCGAACCCACCAGAGTAGGTCCAGTGTCCCGTCGGTCTCTCATGTCACTCGAGTAGGTTCGGTAGATTCTACGGCAAAGGGATGCGAATCGACTATGTTCTCGTACCTGAGTCTATGAAAGAAGACGTAGGAGTGTTGTTCTACAACGATCGTGGTTGCACCCGCCTTGCAGATACTTAGTGTCGAGAATCTAGGCGTTGGTAAGGAGCGTAAAGGGTTCATGGGAAGTGACCACGCCCCTCTCCTCGCGGCAATCAAGGTT
>NW_003200236.1:0-3421 GCF_000006405.1 Perkinsus marinus ATCC 50983
AAACACAATTACTGATACTGTACAAGTGATACTTGGTTCTGGAACTGTAACCAAATGAGAGTATATGCTGCACTTGAGCCAGTGCGGTAATTGTGTTTGGTGATCTGGAGCCGAGTCATAGACCCTCAGCAGTGTCTCAACTATATCATATACACTTATGGGGTTGCAATTCCGGAATCAAATATCACTGCTAGAGTATCGGTAATTGTGTTTGATAGTCTGGAGCCGAGTCATAGACCGTCAGCAGTGTCTCAACTGTATCATATACACTAATCGGGTTGCAATTCCGGAATCAAGTATCACTGCTAGAGTATCGGTAATTGTGTTTGATGATCTGAAGCCGAGTTATAGACCCTCAGCAGTGTCTCAACTATATCATATACACTAATCGGATTACAATTCCGGAATCAAGTATCACGGCTGGAGTATCGGTAATTCTGTTTGATGATCTGGAGCCGAGTCATAGACCCTCATCAGTGTCTCAACTATATCATATACACTTATCGGGTTGCAATTCCGGAGTCCAGTATCACTGGTAGAGTATCAATAACTGTGTTTGATAGTCTGGAGCCGAGTCATAGACCCTCAGCAGTGTCTCAACCATATCATACACACTAATCGGGTTGCAATTCCGGAATCAAGTATCACTGCAAGAGTATCGGTAATTGTGTTTCGTGATCTGGAGCCGAGTCATAGACCCTCAGCAGTGTCTCAACTATATCATATACACTTATCGGGTTGCAATTCCGGAATCCAGTATCACTGCTAGAGTATCGGTAATTGTGTTTGGTGATCTGGAGCCGAGTCATAGACCCTCAGCAGTGTCTCAACTATATCATATACACTTATCGGGTTGCAATTCGGGAGTCAAGTATCACTGCTAGAGTTTCGGTAATTGTGTTTGATGATCTGAAGCCGAGTCATAGATCTTCAGCAGTACCTCAACTATATCATATACACAAATCGGGTTGCAACTCCGGAATCAAGCATCACTTGTAGAGTATCGGTAATTGTGTTTGGTGATCTGGAGCCGAGTCATACACCCTCAGCAGTGTCTCAACTATATCATATACACTTATCGGGTTGCAGTTCCGGAATCCAGTATCACTGCTAGAGTATCGGTAATTGTGTTTGATAGTCTGGAGCCGAGTCATAGACCCTCAGCAGTGTCTCAACTATATCATACACACTTATCGGGTTGCAATTCCGGAATCCAGGATCACTGCTAGAGTATCGGTAATTGTGTTTGATAGTCTGGAGCCGAGTCATAGACCCTCAGAAGTGTCTCAACTATATCATACACACTAATCGGGTTGCAATTCCGGAATCAAGTATTACTGCTAGAGTATCGGTAATTGTGTTTGGTGATCTGGAGCCGAGTCATAGACCCTCAGCAGTGTCTTAACTATATCATATACACTAATCGAGTTGCAATTCCGGAATCAAGTATCACTGCAAGAGTATCGGTAATTGTGTTTCGTGATCTGGAGCCGAGTCATAGACCCTCAGCAGTGTCTCAACTATATCATATACGCTAATCGGGTTGCAATTCCGGAATCAAGTATTACTGCTAGAGTATCGGTAATTGTGTTTGGTGATCTGGAGCCGAGTCATAGACCCTCAGCAGTGCCTCAACTATATCATATACATTTATGGGGTTGCAATTCCGGAATCAAGTATCACTGCTAGAGTATCGGTAATTGTGTTTGATAGTCTGGAGCCGAGTCATAGACCGTCAGCAGTGTCTCAACTATATCATATACACTAATCGGGTTGCAATTCCGGAATCAAGTATCACTGTTAGAGTATCGGTAATTGTGTTTGGTGATCTCTAGCCGAGTCATAGACCCTCAGCAGTGTCTCAACTATATCATATACACTTATCGGGTTGCAATTCGGGAATCAAGTATAACTGCTAGAGTATCGGTAATTGTGTTTGGTGATCTGGAGCCGAGTCATAGACCCTCAGCAGTGTCTCAACTATATCATATACACTTATGGGGTTGCAATTCCGGAATCAAGTATCACTGCTAGAGTATCGGTAATTGTGTTTGATAGTCTGAAGCCGAGTTATAGACCCTCAGCAGTGTCTTAACTATATCATATACACTTATCGGGTTGCAATTCGGGAATCAAGCATCACTGCTAGAGTATCGGTAATTGTGTTTGATGATCTGAAGCCGAGTCATAGATCTTCAGCAGTACCTCAACTATATCATATACACAAATCGGGTTAACCAGATAAGTGTATATGCTGCACTTGAGCCAGTGCGGTGGATCTATTATTCGGATTCAAATTATTCAACACAGTTACCAATAATCCACAAGTGATACTAAGCTCCGGAACTGTCACCAGATGAGTGTATATGCGGTATTTGAGACACTAAGTTGGTTTTATGATTCGGATTCAGGTTATCACAAACAATTACCGATATTCTACGGGTGATACTAGATTCCGGAATTGCAACCAGATAAATGTATATGCTATAGTTGAGACACTGCGGTGGATGTATAACTCGGCTTTAGATGACCAAACACAATTACTGATACTGTACAAGTGATACTTGGTTCCGGAGCTGTAACCAAATGAGAGTATATGCTGCACTTGAGCCAGTGCGGTAATTGTGTTTGGTGATCTGGAGCCGAGTCATAGACCCTCAGCAGTGCCTCAACTATATCATATACATTTATGGGGTTGCAATTCCGGAATCAAGTATCACTGCTAGAGTATCGGTAATTGTGTTTGATAGTCTGGAGCCGAGTCATAGACCGTCAGCAGTGTCTCAACTGTATCATATACACTAATCGGGTTGCAATTCCGGAATCAAGTATCACTGTTAGAGTATCGGTAATTGTGTTTGGTGATCTCTAGCCGAGTCATAGACCCTCAGCAGTGTCTCAACTATATCATATACACTTATCGGGTTGCAATTCGGGAATCAAGTATAACTGCTAGAGTATCGGTAATTGTGTTTGGTGATCTGGAGCCGAGTCATAGACCCTCAGCAGTGTCTCAACTATATCATATACACTTATGGGGTTGCAATTCCGGAATCAAGTATCACTGCTAGAGTATCGGTAATTGTGTTTGATAGTCTGAAGCCGAGTCATAGACCCTCAGCAGTGTCTTAACTATATCATATACACTTATCGGGTTGCAATTCGGGAATCAAGCATCACTGCTAGAGTATCGGTAATTGTGTTTGATGATCTGAAGCCGAGTCATAGATCTTCAGCAGTACCTCAACTATATCATATACACAAATCGGGTTAACCAGATAAGTGTATATGCTGCACTTGAGCCAGTGCGGTAATTAGGTTTGGTGATCTGGAGCCGAGTCATAGACCCTCAGCAGTGTCTCAACTATATCATATACACTTATCGGGTTGCAATTCCGCGTGTGTGGACATTCAACCCGGA
>NW_003200236.1:3521-7706 GCF_000006405.1 Perkinsus marinus ATCC 50983
AGACACCACAAGCCCAGTGTTGACATTGAGGCAGATGGATGGGTGCGAGAAGTTGCATACGTTGGGTGTGGTTAACCTTGTGGTAGTGTGCCACCGCAGGGGCACAGCTGGAGCGTTAAGAGTATCACACCCCTTTTATGTTGTGCCAGCAACGGTGTTCGGTGCTATTGTTATGGGTGTGGACTTCGCTAGTATACACCTCCAGGGTATGCGCTGGGATAGCTCTGGGCGCATCTGTATGGGGGGTGCAGTATGTCTAAGTACTTCAGCTGACCCAGTTATCGATGAGCATCGCGTTGGAGGTGTTCCAGGGGTACATGCTCGGGTATTCGAAAGTGGTAAGGTTGAGATCGCTGCCGAGGACTTTTTGCTGACACGGAGCCCAGGTGAATGTTGCTTCACATGCAAATGGATCTGGCGTGATGGTGAACCTCCGTCGCCAATGGTGCAGGCTAACCGGGGGGATTATGATCCATCACTAACTTCCGAAGAAGAAGCCCATGTGAAGGTCGAAGTGGAGAAAATGGTCTCCAATGGCTGGGTGGTGCCCTGGGACGATGACGTTTACAATGTGCTTCCGTGGGTCTTGGTGTCTCAACCGCATAAAAAGAGCACTCCACTGAGGATGTGCCTCGATTTCCGAATGCTGAATAAATATATCAAGAGCGAACCTGTGCGTGGCATTGTTAACTGCTCCGAGACGCTGCATCGATGGAGGTCTGTCACTCGTGGCTTTACTCTTGACGTTACCAAATGCTACTATGCTATACGGATGTGCCCAAGTACTTACAAGTACCTGTGTGTGATGATAAATCAGAAGCTGTATGTTATACGGGTCCTACCCTTTGGACTATCTATAGCTCCAAAGGTAGCTACAGCCCTGATAAGTTGGCTTCTTAAGGATATTCCTTATCCTATCTCGTCGTTCATCGATGATATCATCGTCGAAGATGGAGACGGAGTGGTGGACTCAAAGACCAAAGCCGACCCGGAGTCTGTGAAGCTGATCCGAGCAGCGCTCGCAAGAGGCAATATGTATTGTAAAGAAACTTGTGCCATTAGTGACTCTACTAGGGTACTCGGCTTGGATCTCTACCAACGGGATAACAAGTTGCGGTGGCGTCGACGGGATGATATCCAGTTGTACTTGGATACCTCGCAGTCGTTCACACGAAGAGAGCTCGCTGCTTGGTGTGGTCGTCTTGTTGGTCATGTACCTATTGCTACGTGGTTACGCCCTCATGCAGCCATGTTGCTGCGGGTTTCAAGCTATCACGGTTGGAATGAGAATGTCGGCGACATCATCCGCGACCTGGTATGTTGTGTACAGGAAAAGTTGCAGTGTGAGGGAGATCCAGCAACTGGAATATGGTATTGTCCGTCGCCTTCGAGTCCTGAAGTGGCCAAATGGCACATAGAGTCCGATGCAAGTGGCATTGCAATGGCTGCCACACTATCGTATGAGAGCCACTCGGGTGAGCGAGTATATGTGCGAGATGCGTGTTGGCTGTTGGATCGGAAAGCCTCATTGAGGCACGTCAATGTGAACGAGCTCTGTGCTGCCGCTCAAGCGCTCGTCTGGGCATCTCCGTATGTCGGTGGGCACGTGTGTTTACACGTAGACAACGAATGTGTGCGGACCTGGATTGAAAGGTTTCTCAGAGGAGAAGCAGTGAAGAAAGGCGGGTTGGCGACCACGGTTGTGAGTCGTCGACTACAGTGTATAAGCGATATTACCGAGGAGTTACAGAGCTTCGAAGTACGTCGAGTGGATAGTGATAACAACACAAGTGATGTGTTGACCAGAGTTGATGGCAACTTTGCTGTCATGCTGACCAGCTTGGAGGGCGAGAGTGGTATTGACATTGAAGGTGACCTAAGCGAGCCGACTGCAGCGGCTGCGCTAGTAGGTGACCTTGTCTATGACGACCTCATTCTCAATCTCGGGGTTATTGTCGAAGCCCAGTATGATGACGAAGTTTGCTACAAGGTCCGACGGGCTCTGCAAGCTAACCGATTGGTGCCAGAGTCGATTCCGATCGTGTTGCAGCAAGTTCTTCCGGAGATCTCTATCAACGAGTACGACGTGCTAGTCAGAGACTATTATGCTCCCTGCAAAGGCGAGGTTGTCTCCGTCCCTGTCACTCCTGATAGCCTCAAAGCAGAAGTGGTTCATGGTATTCACTCTCTGTTGTGCCACTGTGGGTGTCGACGTACACTTGAGGTGTTGTCTGGCTTATGTTGGTTTGTCGACATGTTGACGGAAGCTGCGGCAATGCTGTCGAACTGTGATGTCTGTTCAAGACAGTCGAGGCCAATGATCGTTAAGCATGACATTGGTTTGTTTTCTCCGGAGCGCCTTCGTGAAGCTGTGCCTTTCTCTGTGGTGAGTGCCGATGTGGTCTATCTTCCTGAGCCCTACCTTTCGCAGCAGTGTGCAGTGAGTAAGTTTGCTTGTCTGATTGGGTTAACAAGCGAAGATGCTACCACTATTGCACAGGCGTTCGAACGTAGTTGGGCTATCATTGGGAAGCGCCCAGTGTATCTGCTCACGGATAATGCAGCAGCATTTCTGTCATGCGAGTTGCCGGGCGTGACGAGACTCTACACTCCTGTGAGGTCGAGTCAGTCAAACGGTATGGTAGAGTCACTTCATCGCACGGTACGAAGGTGGGTGCGCGCTGTGCTGGCCGATGACCCGTCCATCGGTGTTGAAGCTGCAATCCATCGTGTTATGAGAGCTTATAACTCTACCTGTCACTCTGTCACTGGACAGATACCGAACGACATGCTCAACACCGACCCCGATAGTGTCGAGTGGAAAAGGCTGGCTGCTAAGGTTGCTCAGCTGGCTGAGAAGAAGATCCAAACCAGCACTAAGCACAAGCTCTATCCAGGATGCATTGTCCGCATTCGAGCTGTCACGAGATTCGACAAAGTGATCTCTAACTCTAACGACACCCCTTTCAGTGAGCGACGCTGGCGGGTGGTTGGTTTTCCCACTGGCCATGGACTCATCACTCATGCTGATGACTATGGTTATTTTCGTAAGGTGAAGCTGGTCAGCGATGGTGAGATAAAGGTTCTACATGCTTCGAGACTCTGCATTTGTACTTCCGCTGAGACAGATGTCGCTGACCTTAGACGTGCGATGCGCAGGATTGACCGAGACTAATGCGCCCAGGTTCATTTGTGATAGTAAGATGAGAGCGCAAGTTTCTGTAGTGCGTCTTTATTTTTCCTTGTACTCTGTTGGATTCAAATCTTCCATTGAGTGCAATGTGGCAAGGAGGGCGAATGTAATGGATCGCTCGTTGCCACATTATTAGTCATAGACTATGACTCATAGTGACGTCCCTTTCGTTGTGTGCCGCAGGACTGTTTGCTGTTCTCGTTGCGCGGACGAGACTGGTGTATAGCTTCTGTGTGGGATATCGATTCTCGGATCGATACGCATGCGCAGGGTTTTCGAGGAACAAGAGTTAAGTTAAGCTTTCGGCTTTTCCCCTTCCCCCTGTCGAGTTCAGTCGGGTCTGTCTGACGGTTCTCAACACACCTTACGAGGCATAGTGAGTAAATATGGGTATCACAGAAACGCACGCGAACTGAATCTCGCTCGCCCGCCGAAGGCGGGCGAGAAAATAAACCCCCATTTCATAAACCCCCACTATATCTCCTCAGGGCTTACGAATAACCCCCAGCGGGGAGTTATTCTATAAACCCCGGAAACCGACCACCCTGCTCTCGCTCTGGATATACTAGAAAAAATACGAAATTAGGGTTCCGCCCGGACAATGTAGATTTCCGTGCAAAAAACCTATTTTTGCAGAAAAACGCCAGGCATGGGAATCGAACCCCGATGCCGAGCTCCGCCCCTTCTCCGAGAAGGCCTAGTCAAGTATCACTGCTAGAGTATCGGTAATTGTGTTTGATGATCTGAAGCCAAGTCATAGATCTTCAGCAGTACCTCAACTATATCATATACACAAATCGGGTTGCAATTCCGGAATCAAGCATCACTTGTAGAGTATCGGTAATTGTGTTTGATGATCTGAAGCCGAGTCATAGACCCTCAGCAGTGTCTCAACTATATCATATACACTAATCGGATTACAATTCCGGAATCAAGTATCACGGCTGGAGTATCGGTAATTCTGTTTGATGGTCTGGAGCCGAGTCATAGAC
>NW_003200843.1:0-1122 GCF_000006405.1 Perkinsus marinus ATCC 50983
CGAGTCCCAGTCACTAGGATTCGGCGCTGTGCAGCTGGATCAGCACTATTCCCCGAGACAACACGGAAGTATGGAACGATGCGCTAGAATTTTCTAGCCCGTCCCAGCCTGGCGATGATGACGTACCATCGATGCCATAAGACCATTGCCATTCGCTCAATAAAAACCTCAATTGGACCATTGTGAGACACGGGAGAGACAATGAGATAGACAGACTACAGCACTTCTCTATTTATACCGTTCTTGCCCTGAATATAGGGTATTTTCTACTGGTTGTTCTTCTGAAACAAGAGTGGTACTCTTCGTGAAGAATCTCTGCTGTCTTGATGGCTACAACCTGAGTAGTAGCATTCGCCGTAATGGATTAGACTGCAACAGTGCTTGCAGTGCCGACCGCAACTGTTGTAGAACTACCGCTGGGAGAAGCAGTAGCAGTCGATTGTGAAGTGGCGACAGCAAGAATGGCGATATGTATCATATCAGAATAGAATCCAGCTGAGGACTCGAGCGCCAATTTCAAACACGACATCAGATCGGTGAACGCACGTGTGATAACATTCACCTAAGATGTTATCCATACTTTAGTCATGCTCTCCAGCGGCAAAGATGAAGCTACACTATCCAATGTTACTTATATGTCTACAAAACGAAACTGATCATGAGGACAGCAATTGTGCTGATGAACACCGCACAACGCGAAGCTTCAGAGTTGGGTGACGTTGTCGTCGTTTGAATCACTGAGGTCGAGGATGCCACCGTTGTGCTACGCAGACCTGTGGTGGACACCGCAGTTGTTTGAACCTCCGATTCGGTACTGGTGGTGGCAACGTCAGCGGCGACGGTAGGCGTGCTGGTACTCACGGCAATGTTGGTAGCGAGGCTGGGAGAAGTCGATGCAGCAGTCGATTGAATGGGAGTGGATGTGACTTCAGAAGCAGTGGAGAAGGGCACAGTGGTAGCCTGTTCCTCAGTGACAGGAGGCGCAGTTGTGACTACAGCGGATATCGTTACAGCAACCACGGGTGTTGTTCCATCAACCGTAGTCATACCAGCAACCGTGGTCGTGCCAGCAACCGTGGTCGTACCAGCAACCGTGGTCGTACCAGCAACCGTAGTCGTACC
>NW_003206286.1:0-1059 GCF_000006405.1 Perkinsus marinus ATCC 50983
TAAATGAATGCGCAGATTTAGACCATTTTGGTGACATTTCCAAATGACCTACCACATATGGTCCACTGTACACCCCATCCTCAGAAGCATACCCATATGGTGAAATCGAGCCACATGGCCTACATCAACTTTTATACCCACCTGCAAGTCAATTTCGCCCATGTGCGAAATTGATGTGCAGCTTTCGCGAGCATCTTTGACCAAACGTGCACATCGATTTCGCGCATCCCCCTCCACCCCTTGGACAATGTTATAAACTATGTTCACTTGTCTCTCTATTGAACTACTGGACTCTTCTGTGGGCTAGCATAGGCTGCTTCACAATACAAGACAAAAGAGGAACAATGTCCAAGGGGGTGGGGAGGGGGTTTGTAAAAAAATGTACGACTTTTGCAAAAAGCCAGCAGCACCCTAAGGACTTCCCGGGCGGTCCCCCACCCCAGTACTATCCGGGCCTTGCGCCGCTTAACTTCGGAGTTCGGATGGGATCCGGTGTATTCGACGCAGTATGGCCGCTGGCGATCATAAAGTCGACCAAAAAGCCAAGTTACCCCCAACCGCGCACACCCAAATTTGGACAAGTCGAGGATTTTCAACCCATAAGGTATGATCCTCCATCCAACTTCAAACGCTCATCAGGACACTATACCGCGATCCAACTCAACCGTGCCCCACACCAGAGCTCTCAGAAGCTCTTGAGTGTGGAGTAATCCGCCTTTTTAAATCGAGTCCGTAGATGGAAATAGAATAGGAGGAGACAAATCGGCGCAACACGGGATGAATCTCAGTGGATCGTAAGACTAAGCCTACTCTCAACACTTACAATACCCGGATGCAATTAAGTCGTCTTCAAAGGATTTATCGAGCCCAATACTTGCAATTGCTATGATCACCATACACTCTGACCACAAGTCAATGCAGCCAGAGGTATAGCAGCTTGAATTTTGGTCAGGCCGAAGCCTGACCTAGCCTTTTTCTTGTAGCATTGAGCACGGTGTACAACACTGCTTATCCAGCATGGATTCCGGCTTAGAGGCGTTCAGCCGTAATCCAGCAGAT
>NW_003210145.1:0-948 GCF_000006405.1 Perkinsus marinus ATCC 50983
CTTATGTAATGACATTTACATAGGAAACTGATTGAAGAATGTGTTCCTAGCCATTCGTGGAAAATTCAAAATGAGCTCCACCCGGGAACATTATAGAAACGTTTTTCATAAGAGAAATTTCGTTAGAAATGTTTTTCATATCACGTTCGTGAAAGTCCAATAGTAAAGTGTGAGGGATGCCGGTGATTATGCATCACTAGTGGTCACTGTTATAAGAAACACGATTCAGCAGGTCAACACTTCCTCATCAAGTAGCCAGTTCTCAAGTACGGAAACTAGTGATCTACGGCTACTGAAATCAGCGTTGGAATATATCTTCGCTTTCCTCAGCTGTTTCCTCGCCAATTATACAAGTTCACATACAAATTCGGTTAAAATTTACAGAAACCAATTAGATTTTTCCCCAAAATTTCCTCACAATTTTCATATTTTCAACAACACATGTAGTCAACCATAAACATATTTTTCTCACTTATTTCTCTCATACGAATTCAGGTTAAAATTTACAGAAACCAATGAGATATTTTCCCGCAATTTTCATGTACTCAACCATACACACATTATCCCACACTGACCTTCTTGAACTCGGGTACTTCCACAATGTACGGGGCCGCAACGTTCATACAATACAACGCGCCGGTCTCAATAGTTTTATTAGATACCATTTCGATAGCCTTGGGTGATACAGCAACGAAAAATCCGGCAGAATAGATAACACCTGCATAAAACAACACACAAAAATCAAAGATTCTCATCAAAAATTAGAAAAAACACTCGGGACTCTCATTCGGAATTTCCAACATGGCTAGGAACAAATTCTTCAATTCTTTTCCAATGTAAATGGCGTCACATAAGAAGCATTTTCCCCTCACACGAGAATCAGTAGAATCGTTCGATATGAACAGGGAATCATCTAGCAAACTGTTTTTGGAATTCTCCACATGATGA
>NW_003201881.1:0-1787 GCF_000006405.1 Perkinsus marinus ATCC 50983
CAACAAGATCCTGGTCGTAAGATAAGGACATGCGTGCAGGGCCCACGCAGCCCAGGAGACAGCTGATGCCGTGCGGGCTCTGTGAGGGGAAGCATGCATCCTACAACTGTCTCATAAGAAGTTCAGTGAGGGTGCTATATCTGTGGTCTAAGGCACACCTGTCCCGCTCGTGTCTGAGCGTCCAGCCCTGCTGGAGAAGATTAAGAAGGGTGTGACGCCGGAACAGGGAAATTAGCGGGGCGGCCGCCCAGCAGCCCGCGGTCGCCAGTCGCTAAAGTCTTGACCCCTGATGATCATAAGAAAACATTGACTTTGTACCCTTTTGGAGATGATTCTGGTCTATTCTTGTCTGTACAACTTGTGTCAAATTTTCAGTCTGTTGGCCCTGTTCGCTGCCTCGTGGATACTGGCTGCTGTGCCACGATGGTAGCACGTGATGTGATTCCTGCTGGCTGCGAAGTTAGCCCCGTGAATGGGCCGTCGTTGATCACAATAGATAAGTCCTCTTGTAAGATTATTGGTGTAGCAACATTAGCGATTAATCTGATTACGGCAGCGGGGGTGGGGGAGAGAGCCCGCTCCACTGCTGATGAGTTGAGTATTCCCTTTTTGATTACAGCTTTTATTGTAGAATCGTTGGCGTTCCCCGTGATTCTGGGGCACGACTTCTTAAAATATTTTCAGTTAGATATATTGTATTCAGAGAAACCGGTGCGTATTATTGGTCGGAATACAAAGGCAGGCCCGCCGGGTATTCCATGGTTGATGCGAGATGCATTGGACGCCGTTGACAGAGGTGTACGGTCGAGGCGGTGTTGCCAAGGTGGCAGCGCGACCTCCTATATAGATTCTGTGTTGAGCAGTCCTCCTTCGATGATGGAGTCGGTGTCTCCAAGGATAGCTTTGATGGGTGCCCAACAACGTCAAGTGTTAGAAACTACTGGGAGATTGGTAACGCAAGGTGTCCAGACCGTTGACTCCGAAGAAGAGGTGGTCACGGGTGTGGTCGATATAGAAAGCCAGACCGAAAAATTATTGGTTGAGGACAAGGCCAATACTGAGGCATCGGACAAGGCTGTGGGCGAGGATGTGGCCTACAGTGATATGTCGAAGGGTACGGCTTCGGTGCCTGTTCAGGATTGGTGTGAGAAGCCTTGTCCCGAAGAAGAGATAGAAATCGACTGTGTGAGAGAGCCAGAACATTATTGCGTGGGATGTGCAGCTGCATTTGCCCATTTGGATGTCTCCACCTTCGATCGCCCTTGTGATATTTGCTCTGCCCCGACTGGGTGTGCCGGCCTGAGAGCGGATGGGCCTCTCATGACTAATGAGGAGTTAGAGAGAGCCAACTTGAAGCTCCCGGCCGAATCACAGGCTAGAGTTCCCGGC
The DNA here is from genome assembly GCF_000006405.1 of Perkinsus marinus ATCC 50983. Classification (NCBI taxonomy): domain Eukaryota; phylum Perkinsozoa; order Perkinsida; family Perkinsidae; genus Perkinsus; species Perkinsus marinus. The sequence continues at coordinate 1,390 of NW_003201881.1, forward strand.
ACGTCTAAGCCGAAAGGGAAAGAGCTTATTAAGGGAGAGGAGTGGCCCCCAGCTGCTTGGGAGCATGTAGATGGCTTCGAAGGAGATGATATATGCCAAGACCCCTTACGGTTTGCTGTCCCAGAGTTTCTGGACGAGACGGTTAGGCTACCAGATATGTGTGAGAGCCCTACGGAAGCGCAACAACCAGTTGCTGACCTATGTGAGGAGTTCAAGGACCTCTTTGTGTTACGTCCCGGACGCTGTACTCAAGCTGAGCACTCGGTCGAGACTGGGACGACTCGTCCGATTTGTGAGAGGATAAGGCCTATTCCTCACAAATATCGGGATGAGATTTCGGCCTTACTGAAGGAGATGGAGGAGCTTGGTGTTATTAGAAGGAGCACGTCGGCATGGAG
>NW_003201214.1:0-1054 GCF_000006405.1 Perkinsus marinus ATCC 50983
GGAACCCACCACAACAGCTTCCTTGAATATAGGTCTTCAGCAGTCTGCCAAAGCGGATCGAAGAATTGTATAATTTTGCATTGTCAACCCACCGGGAAGCATCTTCCTCGTTGATAATGGGTACTCCCGCACGGTTCCAAGCCCTCTTCCAGTTGACGGCTACCAGGTTCACCAGATCGTCCATGAGTATCTCGAATCATGAAGTGCCTCAGTTAAAGCGATCCTTCACGGATCATGCGATGATTCCACACGAAGAACGAGTAAGATCCAAGGACATAGGGGGACAAAATCTTAGACGCGGGTTTTCTAATTTTCACACAGTGCAGGAAATATGCACTGTTTCATTCATCCGCGCTGCCGTGCACCTATTCCTCGCCATCTCAGAAGCTTCGAACCTCATCAAGTCATGTATTCAACGGCTTGGAAATATATGCTGTCCTCCGCAGTTGAGAATATTACCGATTTCCATTCCTTGTTCAGCGTCTCGAACATCCTGGCATCAATCAATCCACGGACTCTCTTGTCGGCCATGGACAAGCGAAGTGCCACTCTCTGGTGCAAAGAATGCACTAAATTCACACAATTTATCGCTCGTCACCTACCGCGCCCGTGAGATACACTTGGTTCCTCATAACTTCGTTCCTGCAAAGTGGATGCAAGTATACTGTCAAAATGTGAGCGCGTTTCTCTCACTCCTCCATATCCAGAGTTCCATGCGTATTCTCTATTGAGGCATCTGATATCTCTCTTGGGGGCTCATCGATAAGCTGACACAAGAACGAGATCCCGATTCTTCGACGCGCAGTCCAAATACAAAAGATATTCAAGCGAATCGAGGACAATCACAGTGGAGAAATTACCTTAGGATCAGTGACACTCAGTCTTCGATGCAAGAAATAACACCGAACATGGAAATTTCTCGTCGAGAAGTGTTGTGGAAGTCCCTCGCGTCATAGAACACCATATTCCCTCAATGAACAGGAAAACGTCAATCTTCGGGAACTCGCCTGACCGAGCCAAGCTCAACCCAGTTACATTTAATTCGGAGCTTGCA
>NW_003210489.1:0-1870 GCF_000006405.1 Perkinsus marinus ATCC 50983
TCCGGAGGGAGCAGTTTGTTGTCTTTCACCATTCTAAATGTTCCGTAGTAACTGATGTTGCACCATCATGAATCTGGCGTGCAACCTAACTTACGCAGTATATGGATCAATTGCACCAGAGGTCATCAGAACGCCGACAAGATGGATCTTGGGTACAGCAGCCTTGGCGATGCGTGCTCCAACCGTGGCCACTACAGAAGCTGAAGGAGGTAAGACAGACTGCCTGCCACAGGCATCCATCGACGACAACTAGGCTATTCGGTTTGGTAACCATACCTGCCGCTGAATTCCCGACAAGGTGCACTTTGGTATTCAAGTGCGGGTATAGCTCAAATATCTTGTTCACGAAGTTAATCCTGCATGTGGACAGTTGAGAAAGCCATCATCGACTTCGGAACATCTGACATGTTTTGTATGAAATCTTCCCATTCCGACTCGACGGCTCCCTTGCTGAATCCCGTCGGAGCAGGCGCATCGACCCAGATACCATTGGCCTGTTGGGTCCACGAGAATCTGAGATGATTGGAACCTTCGAAGTTTTCTGAACATGCCGTAGATCTTACATGTTCTTTTGTAATTTTCCTGAGACATCCATGATGCATGGTCCACTCTGCTGCAGTACTGACGACAAACTGCTGGCACCAAAACCACCCTCGATAAACAAGAAGGTAGGCGCCGTTTGTGGCCCGTTATCGGCTTCTATAACGCTATAGAAGTATCTACGATAGATACATGACACATTTACGAGATCCTGAATCTCCGTTCCACCCACTGGTTGAGTTTGCTGACTTGGATGTAACCAAAATGTTCGTTGCCACCACTGATGGGGCAAAGCGGCCTCTCACTTCCCGCTCTCTCGAGGATAGCGATGGATAACAAGAAGAGAATCATATATACTATGCTACCGATTCGATCTCTTAATTTCGATGGATAACAAGAAGAGAATCATATATACTATGCTACCGATTCGATCTTTTAATTTCGGTGGGAATGAAGTTCATTCAATGAACCAATCAGACATCCTCGATCCAAGAGGAGACGCAAGGCGCCGACGTACCCTATCACACAAGGAGTCTCCTACAATTGCGCGCATGGGACTCCCATGCGAGCAATTGTAGGAGACATGTCGCTAATAGCAGGATAGTTGCTGTACAATGAATCATCCTAGATCATCCGATGATCTGTCCGCTTGTGTTGGCCAGTTTATTCGTTGCGCTATATCGTGCGTTCGCTATGTGCGACTGTGCGGCCCTACTTGAGCGACCCTGCTTGTGCGGTTCTACCTATGCGGAGTAAGCAGATAGACAGCAATAGCGGGCGCGCCATTGCTAAGGGTGGCTCATTGGTACACGTGCTAAACCACCAATCACATTCAGAGTTTCACGTGGATTCTTTGAGAATTATCGTTGGCACTCCTGCCAACCTTGCCGGCCGCAGCCTATGTACGATCTGATACCTGCATCTAACTCCGAGATTGTGTTGTCAGAGTCAGCAGCATCAGCTACCTGAAATGTCAGATTGATACTATCAATTCAAGACCCGACCACGACTTCGAGTAGACTCCACACAGTGCGCCGGCCCCCGATAATCTGAGGACCCAACACTCTCAGTTGCTCGCATTCTTGAGCTCTTCTTGATTCTCCATTGATGAGGATACGGAGTTCATACTGATGCTCAGCATGGCCCGCCTCTGAGTAACCCAATGCTCAGCCACAGTCCATAACCGTTATGGACTGTAGCTGAGCATTGGGTTACGGCATAACGTCTCGGGCCGTGTTCAATGCAGGGTCGAAGACAGGATCAGACCAGCAACACAAGTGTCTCCATTTTCGAGAGATAACTGTTCCCCATTACTATTAGGCTAAATGCG
>NW_003203750.1:0-1104 GCF_000006405.1 Perkinsus marinus ATCC 50983
TCGCTAGGATAACGATAACATGCTAGGTAAGCAGAGTGTTTGCAGAGACTGAAATATCCAAATTTTATTTTTCAAATATTGTTTAAAAGAATGTTTTACATACAGTATAGATTGATGTTGAAGTATTATAAACATCTTTGTAGAGACTTTGGCTTAGTAGATACAAAGGGGTAAATATATGTGATATATCATCTGATTTATCGTGATTTTTAAGGTCGAGGAAGACCTAAGTTATATGTTAATGGCATTAGGAAATGTCGTACTGCGAAGGCTACGAAAGAGGTAACTTTGCTTGTGATTTTCGTGTTTAGTTTTTATTTCAGGCGCAATTATTTGCTTGTTTGCTGTGTACCAAAAAATGTACATCAGATAAAAGGTTACAACAACATATTCAGTTTCATCATAGTAGTTCGTCTATTTAATTGGTTGTGTTTCTAAATTTCTAGTGTTGTGTTTATTTTTGATATAATTTAAATATTTTATTATTTTGTTGATTTTGGTTGTGTTTCTAAATTTTTAGTGTTGTGTTTTTTCTTGGTAGAATTTTAAAATTGTACATTTAGTATATTTATAGGTTAACTTCTTTTGCAGTATTGTTTAGTAATGAAAAATACTACCATTGATACTTCATCTGCTGTTTTGCAGCAGTAGTACATCTATTGAAGGTCAAAAAGGTGCAACTTGGGAAAAAATAAATGTAAGGCCAGTAAGTACCTGTTATAATGAAAGTGAGGCCGTATGGCCATGTTGGGGTCACCAACAACCGACCTCGATCTTCGGTGAAAGGTTTGACTACGAGCAATGCTCATTGAGCATATCCGTTAGGACCCAAAAGATGGTGAACTATGCCCGAGCAGGGTGAAGCCAGGGGAAACTCTGATGGAGGCTCGTAGCGATACTGACGTGCAAATCATTCATCAGACTTGGGTATAGGGGCGAAAGACTAATCGAACCATCTAGTAGCTGGTTCCCTCCGAAGTTTCACCAATAACGTTCCAGACTCAGAAGTATGAAATCGTTTTTCCTCGAAAAGACCTACCTTTTGTGCGGACTGTCCACGTATGCAGATTTCGTCAATTACGGAAACTGCACGCGTGAGCATTG
>NW_003205413.1:0-2695 GCF_000006405.1 Perkinsus marinus ATCC 50983
GATTTATATACTTATTCTATGCGTTACTTTAGCTTAGTGGCAGAGCGTCTGCTTTGTAAGCAGAAGGTCGTCAGTTCGATCCTGGCAAGTGGCTTATAACACCATAAATATCTGGTCTGGTACGAGAAGCAGGAGCAAGGTGGCCCATTCTGTGAAGGGGACACGAAAATTATTGATTCATATGATTAGTCTGTATGTCACTTTAGCTTAGTGGTAGAGCGTCTGCTTCGTAAGCAGAAGGTCGTCAGTTCAATCCTGGCAAGTGGCTTACAGCTGCATTATGCTCTAGTCGGGTATGAGAAGCAGGAGCAGGTCTGCTCACTCCGCAAAGGATACAGAAAGATTATTGATTTATGTACTTATTATCTGCGTCACTTTAGCTTAGTGGCAGAGCGTCGGCTCTGTGAGCAGAAGGTCGTCAGTCCAATCCTGACAAGTGGCTTATAGCACCATAAATTTCTGGTCTGGTACGAGAAGCAGGAGCAGGATGGCCCATTCTGTGAAGGGGACAGGAAAATTATTGATTCATATAGTTAGTGTGTGTGTCACTTTAGCTTAGTGGTAGAGCGTCTGCTTCGTAAGCTGAAGGTCGTCAGTTCAATCCTGGCAAGTGGCTTACAGCAGCATTAGGCTCTAGTCGGGTATGACGAGCAGGAGCAGGTTTGCTCACTCCGCAAAGGATACAGGAAGATTATTGATTTATGCTGTTATCTTGTGCGCCACTTTAGCTTAGTGGCAGAGCGTCTGCTTTGTAAGCAGAAGGTCGTCAGTTCGATCCTGGCAAGTGGCTTATAACACCATAAATATCTGGTCTGGTACGAGAAGCAGGAGCAGGTTTGCTCACTCCGCAAAGGATACAGGAAGATTATTGATTTATGTAGTCACTCTATGTGCCACTTTAGCTTAGTGGCAGAGCGTCTACTTTGTAAGCAGAAGGTCGTCAGTTCAATCCTGGCAAGTGGCTGATAGCACCATAAATCTCTGATCTGATACGGGAAGCAGGAGCATGTCAGCTCACTCCGCAAAGGATACAGAAAGATTATCGATTTATGTTCTTATTCTGTGCGTCACTTTAGCTTAGTGGCAGAGCGTCTGCTTTGTAAGCAGAAGGTCGTCAGTTCAATCCTGGCAAGTGACTTATAGCACCATAAATTTCTGGTCTGGTACGAGAACCAGGAGCAGGATGGCCCATTCTGTGAACGGGACAGGAAAATTATCGATTCATATACTTAATCTGTGCGCCACTTTAGCTTAGTGGTAGAGCGTCTGCTTTGTAAGCAGAAGGTCGTCAGTTCAATCCTGGCAAGTGCCTTACAGCAGCATTAGGCTCTAGTCGGGTGTGAGGAGCAGGAGTGAAGGTCTCCCAAGAGAGCAAGTTCACGGATAGCCGAAAGACAGATGACGGAATTTCAAGAGAAAAGCAAGACGTCAAGTCGTTGCTAAAGCAGTGATTCAGTCTGATCACCTTCGGACCACACACCCAAGTACAGAGAAAGTTCCCCCAGAGTGCTTGAGACTTCCTGTTGGAAACCCTCAAGCACTCTTAGTTAGGCATCAGACGAGCTATCTTGGGTGTGACGGTGTTTATATATTTTTTTGCCTCTTTCTTTTTTCCTTTCAGTCTTCTTGGTTCTTTCCTTTCATCCCTTTGCTTCTTTTCTTCAGGTTCATCGAATATCGTGTATGAAGTGGCAGGTTTAAGACTAATTTTTCCATCATTGTGCGGTTTCACTTAATATGTTGTGTTTTAAGCACTGACTGGGACTTGGTAGGGAACCAACGTGGCCCAGTCATGTGTCGCCCTGAAGTGGCAGGTCAAATATAGGCTGGGCTCGCTATCCCTACAGCACTGACCTATGGCGTAGGGTTCGAACCATTGAGACATCAACGAATTGTTGATAACAATATCACATGGTCGACACCATGATTGAGTCACTCCCTCAGTGGCCGGATGGTGGGGTAAAGAACGACAAGCGGAAGCTGTCGTGACTCTCGAGGTGGTCTCGAGTAGTAGCCCTGCCGGGATCATCCCGGCGGGATGTTAGTCTCATCATGAGACCTGGGTTCTGTGCGTCTCTGTCTCGGGGTTAGACCAAGCTGATACCCAGAGTTGATCGGGCTAGAGTGGCTCTACGAGTTTAGGACGGCCGCCTCGCGTGGCTGACCACTCGTCGACTTGCCTCCGTGTCCGCTCAATCTCTCGTTGCCCTAGAGACAGTGACTGCGACACTGTGTTCTCCACCGAGGCTCGGTGCCCGAGCTGAGGACCTTAGCTTAGCGTGCCAGGCTAGGCAGAAACTCCGCCACAGAATTCAGCTAGACGAGTATTGGGTCATGCTACGATTTATGTGAGCTGGTCGCAGATTGTTTTATATGTCTACCACGTCCAGCACGCCCGACCTCTTCCGCGAAGTTTTCCCCGACTTGGCTGAGAAAGCGTCGACTGTTTGTGTCGACATGGGTATTAGTACTGTGGGTGTGCTCGAGGCGGCCCTGGAGGACAAGGAGCTGACCGACGAATTATTGAGAAGGTGTGCATATGGGGGACTCGACGGAGAGTCCGAAACAACCACTATGACGGAGGTAGCCGATGCGAAGTCTGCCAGCTCATCCACCAAAAGTCCCGGTACTGCCAGCGAAGTCGTCGGTTCCAACAAAAACTATGGTGGTGGTGGTGGTGTCGTCGTGGTCGAGA
>NW_003205231.1:0-1508 GCF_000006405.1 Perkinsus marinus ATCC 50983
GGTCGTGTTGTTACGGAATAGAGAAGAAATGAATGGTGGCGTTCCTTTTCATGTGCGGATGTACTGATATTGAGAACAGATTGCATCTGAATCGACGGTATATTGACGATGCTTTCTCTAATTGTTAGATGTGCAGCATGCTATCCTCCGGAAGTGTTCGAGAATCATCATTGTCTATCGGCCGAGACTATGAAGAATGTGTGCCCAGTGTGTCAAGCCAGCCTATTTGAATCTACTATACCGGTGAGTTCTCAATCGGCTCACTAGGAGTGAGTGCGTGATCGTGAGGAGAATATTTCTCCCTGATCTGTACGCGAGACTATTAGAGTTTCTCTCCTGTTTTAGCTAGTTCATCACCAGCTCGATCTGAGATCAGAAAACAGTGTTTTTATAGCATCGTTATTCAGTCATCACTTATTATGGTTGCTTAGAATATCACGCAGGGTATGACGAATTGAATATGGAGTTCGTCGTACCTTCCCGGTCTTGTCGAGTTCGTTGCCATGTATGATGTGGAAGATGGTCTGTCTGCGTATTGTGAACGGATTCACATTTGGGAACAATGATTCGCATTTGATTTCCGGAGCAGCATCACCATGATGTGTGACAATTCATTTGTCTCATGAGCAGGAGGTCAGAAGCACTCTCGCGGCACAAGTCAGGTGTGTGCTGGATGGTGTGTAGTAGGTGTACTACACCTCCTACAGTAATCCCAATCTAAAGCTCACTGTGTTACACACTGTGTAGTACACAGTCTGTCTATCGACAGATCATCAGTGATGTTTCGGTATCAACGATACCGATTACGACTTGGTTAGTCTCCTCACCATCCATGATGGTGAACAAACTAACCAAGAAGTAAGGAATGATAATGAAGAGGGTGAGGGAAGATCTTTATTGTTGAGAAGAAGCAGATGACTGAGTTGGTCGTAGTACCACCGTGGTACTGGTGTTAACAACGAGGTCCATGATGGGATCCGCTGTGGATCATCCATCCGAAACACCAAGCCATCTGGCTCAAGTAGGAATCTAATTTAGTAAAGAACCTGGAAATATGTCTGAGAAATATACTGTTTGTTAGAGAAGTGGAGAGTGGTTCCTACGATGACTACTGTCTGAAGATGCGTCGTGCAGTGTAGTGGAAATCTAGTGGTAGAGCAGGGGTGCCAGGTGCCGACAAGCGTAAAAGCGCGCCTGATTCGGCAGCGGTGTTTTTATTGATGGAAAACTGTAAAACTACAGCATCGGGGTAGCTTCATTGTCTGGTTCTTGGGAGAGAAGAAAAAGGAGAAGGAAAAAGGAGAAGAATGCATTGACAGTAGATACAAAAGTTTGTACACCCCTCCACATATTCTAGGCAATACATGGTGTGCAGCTCATAATTCATCAAAGAAGTCGAGTTTCACCCTGATATTTGAACATGATAGCTTTAGTAACACTATCACTAACCTGGCAAGGTTTCAGACTCCCATTCTACTGCTACTCTGATTTACGCACTCGACGCACTT
>NW_003210824.1:0-569 GCF_000006405.1 Perkinsus marinus ATCC 50983
GTGTGTAACAAGCATTCGTTTGCCATCACCCCTTCCACCAAGGGCCTCTCGTGTATTCCTACTAGATGGGGATAGTCTCCAGGACGCCGTTCCAGTGAGAAGCGGAAGTTTCCGCCAGCAGTGTGCACAAGCGCTACTTAAAGATGAGTCGAAATGGCGTGGTGTTGAATTGCGCCGCATGCAACTCCCGACAGACAAGCATTCGTCAACGGAGAAGGCCGTCGAGTGGTGTCTGGCCGCTGGTCCAGACGAATGCCTTTATTTCGTGGATGCGGAGAGAAGAGCACGCTTATATGTTCCCTCTCAACCAAATTTACCTTGGGAGAGCCGACTCCGTACCCGTGCCTTAGCCTCGTGTCACTGGCATCATAGGCCGGCCGCGGCAACTTTGGCCCGGGTGCAAGAGGAATGCTGGTGGCCAAACCTGCGAAGGGATGTGAATGACTTCTGTACACAGTGCTTATCCTGTCGGCGAGAGTCCTTACGCGTAGTGCCTTTGGCTGGGCAGCGTCCTCGGGCTGTCCGATCCCGATTTGAATCGGTGGTCGTTGATTTCTTGGGGCCTTTCC
>NW_003204409.1:0-1127 GCF_000006405.1 Perkinsus marinus ATCC 50983
CCGAAACCCGAAACCCGAAACCCGAAACCCGAAACCCGAAACCCGAAACCCGAAACCCGAAACCCGAAACCCGAAACCCGAAACCCGAAACCCGAAACCCGAAACCCGAAACCCGAAACCCGAAACCCGAAACCCGAAACCCGAACCCGAAACCCGAAACCCGAAACCCGAAACCCGATTACATAAATTCCTACTACTCCAACACTGCTTACTCATCAAACACTCCAGAATAATATCGCCTTCCCGACACATGCGGCGGCCTAAAAACTCATTGTCAATAGCGCTCGCCCAGCTGATCGATTTCAACACTCACAGAAAGAACGGTATTGGTGGTGAATAACGCCTACGGAACTTAGGTATCTGCATAGTGAAAAAATAATACCCCTCCCCTTCGTGGGAGTCGAACCAGAGACCTCTCGAATGAAACCCTTGAACTCATTCACTTCCGGGGGGGATATATTCACCCGGCGTTGTGTTGGTGACGAGAATACAAAAAATAAAGAAAATACAAAAAATAAAGAAAATACAAAAAATAAAGAAAATACAAAAAATAAAGAAAATACAAAAAATAAAGAAAATAAAGAAAATACACAACATAATACACGAAAGCGTATTCTGAAATTTTTTTCAAATAAAACAACAGAATTGGAGAAGCTGATGAATTTACTTTCCCCATCTTTGCTGGTCTCCTGAAAATCTACCCAAATTCGTGTGTGAAATTTCATAATATAATCAGGGAATTTACGAGCTCACTTGAGGAAACCAAAAATATATTCCCATACTGTTGTGAATTGGTATAAACATACATTATCAACAAAAACGTTCGTTCGTAAATTGGGTAAAAAATTCCGAATTCGGGAGTTTTCTAGCAAAATTACGAGAATTCACATACCAAAAATTAGCACAATTTTCTCATTGTAAACAACCATGAAATCATCCAGGAACCTATAATGTTCCCGGGGAGAAATAATTTTGAATTTTCCGAATATTTTTCCCACGTAAATTTCATCACTGTAAAAACATTTTCACAGTAGAGCATTATAAAATGTACATACTAAAAATCGCTGGGAAACTTGCATATACCGCAACAACAGACACTTCCGCGCTGTGCATGCGTGCAGAATTAT
>NW_003209093.1:0-958 GCF_000006405.1 Perkinsus marinus ATCC 50983
GATGACATGTCTTCGTTAAAGTACTGCTAGTCCCCACCCCTGCAATGTCTGGTTATGTTACCCTCGGCGGCGGTGACTCCGGTTCAACAGCTATCAACCACCGTCACCGTACGGACTTCCTAGAAGATTCTGTGTCCGATCGTAGCTCTTCATCGATCGATAAGGAGACCATAGCGGTAGGTGTTCAGTCTTGTCCCAATAGGCAAATATACTCCTCAGGTTGGCCTAGTCCGAGAAGGACTCGCTATGGAGTATAGCATCATAATAGGTGTCCTCAACTCAACGTTCACATTACTTTACCTCGCACTACAACTACTACTATGCTACCCTGGCCCCACTGAGCGATGGATCGGCCCTGTGGTGTTGCTGATTATAGCTCCTCTGTAATAACAGCATAGAGCTTCACTCGAGATACCTAGTATCCTTTAGGTTCCACCTACTATGGTCCATCCGTTACCGTGGTATGCAACTGCGGAAGCTCAACGCCCACAGTATGCATCGAGCCACTGGTATAGTCATGAGGGAGTCGTCGTGGGAGTCGTTGGAAATCATTTTCCAACTCGCCTGCCTCGTCATCGTCATTGTCTATGCCGTACTAGATCTATTAGGGCAGCCGTCCGCGGGTGTAGTGATCAGCATTCTCTCGCTGGTCACCTTTGTTCGCCTCATCTACGACCTCCAGGGAATACACGAGGCCTCCTTGGGGAGGGTCTTCAATAGTGTTGTTGTAAAGGCATGGAACCCTGTGGTAGCCTGCCTGCTCATCTTCGTTATCACTACGACTTGTGGTATATTATCAGCCCATTACATTGCGCAACAATCGAGTGTCATCAACGGCTTGGTGATAACCTTAGCAGGATTCGTCGATGGAGTGGTATGTGTAACGGCCGTCTGTTCATTAGTCCACGCCCACAGCATAGTCATTGAAGATGCTGAGAGGTCACGTCTATGTATCAAC
>NW_003207238.1:0-2807 GCF_000006405.1 Perkinsus marinus ATCC 50983
TTAGCACCAAGTAGGCGTAAAATAGAAATTCGAACGGTGACCCAACCGGTGACTCTGTTGAAATACGACCATATTATTGAGAATTGTTAATGTGATTTTTCACGCCAACAGAAATTGCCCTCCCGCTGAGTGCCATGTGAAGTGTGTGAAGAGATGCATGTCGTCGAATACATGTGTTGATGACGGTATGAAAAGAACGAGAAAATTTTGGGGATTTCTTGTTGGTTTCTGTACATTTCGACCCGAACCTATAATTAGCTTTGGGAACTACGTAGCAGCGCTACTACTACTACTACTACTACTACCACCACCACCACTACTACTACTACCACCACTACTACTACTACTACTACTACTACTACTACTACTACTACTACTACTACTACTACTACGACCACTACTACTACTACCACTACTACTACCACCACCACCACTACTACTACTACTACCACCACTACTACTACTACTACTACCACTACTACTACCACCACCACCACTACTACTACTACTACCACCACTACTACTACTACTACTACCACTACTACTACCACCACCACCACTACTACTACCACTACCACCACTACTACTACTACTACTACCACTACTACTACTACTACTACTACTACTACTACTACTACTACTACTACTACTACTACTACTACTACTACTACTACTACTACTACTACTACTACTACTACTACTACTACTACTACCACCACCACCACTACTACTACTACTACCACCACCACCACCACTACTACTACTACCACCACTACTACTACTACTACTACTACTACTACTACTACTACTACTACTACTACTACCACTACCACCACTACTACTACTACTACTACTACCACTACTACCACTACCTCAGGGATATTCCGCTACTCATCTCCTTACATACCGCACCATTCTGAAGTTCCTTAGCTGTACCAACAACCTGTGGTGGTTCAACAGCTGAGGGAACTGTAGAAGCTTCTGATGCCGCCGATGAGCAAAATGACGGGGATGTGGGCTCGGACATGACTAAGGAAAAGTCCTAAAGCTAAGTAAAGTATCGTAAAATTCACGCCACTATTGCGTAGTATCCCAGATAACCACAATAGTGTAGAAGTCAATGCCCTCAATTCATGAATTTCCAAAGCTATACTGTGGGAATCCACACACGACTTGAGGTAGAAGTTCTTGAAGAAAGTTCCTCATCAACACACAAGGAACATTATGGCATCATTTTCACAATGAAATGCAAGCGATTACATAATCACGATATTATGTTATAATAAACATGAATGGGGAAATATAAATCTCATAACCGATTCATGTGATGCATAACAATTCTCAACAAAACTGATTGGCCATTTGGAATTGGGATTGGATTGCACATCGAGAGATCCTCGGTCATGGATCGAGCTAATGTTATTTCCGGATATAATCAACTTATGAATCCACCCTTGTTGTTCATCGAGAGGCCATGCACATGGTCATATGGAGACATGTAAGGGTTGACGAGCTAGCCAGAATGGCGTCACCAAAACAACGAGACGACGTCACTATTTCCAAAGAGTGTTCCTTAGGGTCCACCACACGCTGAGATGACCTAGAATGTATCTTATCTGAGGTCAGCTAATATATATACCCAATAGAATGCTTAAGATATTCGTTACACGCAGTAGAATCGGCGAGATGGTATTTTGTCACGCGCCACGAAATTAAATCTCGCGCCACGAAAGCGGCAAAACGGGATCTGGATTTGGGATGGATCACGCTCTCCGCTGAGGTCGTCCAACTTGCGTCCCAACACCCGCCATTTTTGAGCAACTAGGCACGCCCTGACTTTGATCAATGTTCAATTCATTGGACACGATCAAAGGAAGAACCGTGCACAAGATTGCGCGGGCCCTAATGCGAAGGACATGCGTGCAACTTCATAGCTAACGTCGGTTGTCTAGATCGTTACCTCCAACTCACACTCTCCGCTGACTCACATCTCAACACCCATCACTGTTGAGCATCTTACGGATAAAAACACTAAAACCATGTAATATCGATATGTAATGATGTATTACTGTGATTTAAATCAATGGTTATCATTATTCACTATATCGAATATTATCTATTGTAAGGTAAACAATACGAATATATGACTATAATAATATGTTTTAATGCAGGGTTCTTCCTTTGACCGTGTCCAATGTGTATTGTGCGGACCCCGAATGTTCTGTGGCAGGCCATGAATGGATCTCGACGGCCACAAAAATCTCACAGAGAAGTCCCCCACAGAAACAAAGTACGGCGGATGAGAACGGAGCAAGGGAAACCCGAAATCCGACAGGACAACCCGAAACCCGAAGTGTTATCCAAGTGAAGGCTGTTTGTTATCCAAGGCTGAACTGATCCCACCGAAACCAGAAACCCGAACTGATATCCAAGTGATGTGTAGGCTGATGGCTGTCCGCTAGCAAGGCAGGGCCTTGGTAGAAAGAGGCACGCACAAAGTCGAGTGTCAAAGCGTGAAATATGGCCCGAGGAGATAGAAAGTGGCTAAGGGAAAAGTTTGCGGCTGGAGCGAGAAGATGATAGGCAAAATGTCACCTCTTTTTACTTTTTGCATCGTGTCACAGTTGACAAGCTACTGTGCGTGCGTTTTTCTTATGCAAATGCATGAAAATTCGATTTCTCGAGTAATACCGTAATACTGTCAATTAGTCGATCGGGAGTTCGATTTAGCCAACGAAACTCGTAGTGTTTACTTGTTATATGGATACATTCATCATGCTGAGAGATTACATTAATATTCGCGGTAT
>NW_003213856.1:0-1036 GCF_000006405.1 Perkinsus marinus ATCC 50983
GTATCCTGACGGATTGACCAATTACCGCCTAAACCATTTCGGAAGAGTATTCAACTTTAATATCAATCAAAGTGACTAGCTTCATCGCCCGATTAGTTCAGCTGGATAGAATGTCTGCCTACGGAGCAGATGGTCGTAGGTTCGAATCCTGCATCGGGTATACATTAACCTCACTTCCTCTTCATCCATCCTACGTCAACGAACTCGGGCATCCGATGTGAAGCTCCACCTAGTTTGCACAAGACGCTGAAGGCAAGCACATGAGATAGTGGTGCGCACCAACGGCTGTACCTGAGCAATCCGGATTCCGCTCACACATCCTGAATCGGCCACTCGATGTGAAGCTCCAACTAGTTTGCACAAGACGCTGAAAACAAGCACATGAGATAGTGGTGCGCACCAACGGCTGTACCTGAGCAATCCGAATTCCGCTCACGTATTCTGACGGATTGACCAATTACCGCCTAAACCATTTCGGAAGAGTATTCAACTTCAATATCAATCAAAGTGACTAGCTTCATCGCCCGATTAGTTCAGCTGGATAGAATGTCTGCCTACGGAGCAGATGGTCGCAGGTTCGAATCCTGCATCGGGTATACATTAACCTCACTTCCTCTTCATCCATTCTACGTCAACGAAATCGGGCATCCGATGTGAAGCTCCACCTAGTTTGCACAAGACGCTGAAGGCAAGCACATGAGATAGTGGTGCGCACCAACGGCTGTACCTGAGCAATCCGGATTCCGCTCACGCATCCTGATTCGGCCACTCGATGTGAAGCTCCAACTAGTTTGCACAAGACTCTGAAAACAAGCACATGAGATAGTGGTGCGCACCAACGGCTGTACCTGAGCAATCCGAATTCCGCTCACGTATTCTGACGGATTGACCAATTACCGCCTAAACCATTTCGGAAGAGTATTCAACTTCAATATCAATCAAAGTGACTAGCTTCATCGCCCGATTAGTTCAGCTGGATAGAATGTCTGCCTACGGAGCAAATGGTCGTAGGTTCGAATCCTGCATCGGGTATACA
>NW_003216265.1:0-2150 GCF_000006405.1 Perkinsus marinus ATCC 50983
ACACTGAAGTTGAAACACTTGCGCAACTCCGCGTATTTCACATCATCACCGACGACGAATCAACTGCATCATGCAGATTCAATGGCACTCTCATCATGCGAAGCTGCTCAAGGATGGTATCTATAGAGCTGTCGAGAAAATCTACCTCGGTTTCACGGCAATTCACCTCGCTTAGGAGCAACCGGGACCTCCATCGCTGCTGCTCTATGAGCGTCCTGATACACTTTACGTTGAAGGGCAAGAGCGACGATCATCAGCAGCAACGAGATACCAATCCCGAGTGAGAAGGCCAACAAGACTCTACCTGCCAAGTGAAAACATCGAAAAGTCGTACGACTTTACGCATTGTCCGGGGACACTTGCACAAAGTTCTCTAGCTTGACGTTTAGGTAGCTACTGAGTCTTCCTATGTTTGCTACTGGGAGAAACTTCACTGTTGTATGAAGTGATTCCCACTCCACGAGAAGGGGAATACAGAACTCCTATCACTCTGAGTAAATTTGACATTCAGATGCATCACAACAAATGTCATTGGCAAGCTAAGCGGAGCGAAGCGATTTTTTATACCGGTTTTCCGCGAGATCGCTCGCTGTTCCCCATGAGAGGTTTCTTCAACAAGTGCCACCGCGTCGATCTCGTCAACGGCCGCACCCAGGAACCACAACGAAAAACATACAATGCAATTCCGTCGAGCATTTTGTTCAGTTGCTCACGTTGGTGACACGCGTCCTCAAACTGATCGTGTCACACAGGGGAGAATTAATGATGAGGAGTGATAGGAGAAATACCAAACGAGATGACAACATTGAAGAGGTAGTAGCTACACCAATGAGCAATGCTGCACCAATGTGTATAAGACTACCCTATATGGATAATGAGTATTGAGTGATGATTTCGATACCGTTTGGCTTGAATATAACACCAAAATGCATCACTGAAATATTGGAATACTGTCTTGAAGAGGAAGGATTGCAAGAATATGTAGAATTCTACATTGATGATGGTATAGTAGAAAACAAATATTTCGCGTTAATAAGAAAATGTTTAGCAAAAAATGGGTTCACATTGATAGAGCCAGAAATATTGAATCAAGCAAGAGTTTTAGGTATTCAAATGAATAATGACGTACAGGGATCATGGAGGAGGAAAGGACAAACGCCTATACTGCGCCGAAATGAAGATGGATCAATCACTAGACGACAGATAAGTACATGGGTCGGCGAGTTGATTGCTCATTATCCCATTGGGAAATGGCTATGAAGCGCATGTGCAATGCTGACACGTATAATATCGATGAATGTGAAAGATGATGAACCAAATGATGTAGTCTCATCGAATGTTGTTCATATATGTAAAAAACTAGAAATGGATCTAAAGAAAAAAGGAGATCCTGGGTATGGATTATGGTCATTACAACCGACTAAGATATGGACGTTATACGTGGATGGTAGTAAAGTAGCATACGGAGCTTGCTTAAATATAGGTGATGTAAGAGCAGAGGATGCTTCATGGATAAGACCCAAAGGTGATCATCGCCATATTAATGTAGCTGAACTCGACGCAGTTTTGAGAGGCTTAGCATTGATAACCATGTATTTGAAAGTCCACGAAATGGTCGGTAGGAGGAGAGAGATCATATTGATAACTGATAACAGTTCTCAACAGATAAGTGTGGCCTCATGGCTAACACGAAGACAGTTATCTCATTGGGTCGAAAGTATAGATGGGCAGAATTACGTTACGGACCGTTACGGTTCACTTTTACGGTTACGATTCAAGTCCCGTACCGTAAAATTACGGCGCCGTAACGGGCTTTACGGAGATGCAGAGGACAAAACGAGGGTGGATCATTCAAGTGGCCTGAATCTGTTTTATGTGAATGCCCATCGGTAGACGAAGCTGGCTTGGCAGTTCCGGGCCAGCTTGGGACTCCCAAGTTGGGAGTATGATAGGCGAAATTTGCAAAGGAGACGAGTGGTAAATGCCAATCCAAATGTTACTCTTTTAGCAGTTCGGTTGAATCCGAGCCACGAAAGATGAGTTAACAACTATTTGAGCTATGGAGGAGTGCACTACAGCGAATGTTTCAGCCACGATTCTAACAAAGCACTTCAGCACCAACCGTAAAGTCGTAACCGGCCTTTCCGTAA
>NW_003216265.1:2250-5842 GCF_000006405.1 Perkinsus marinus ATCC 50983
AGTTCTTTCCCCATTGTCATCGTCAATACCATCAATAAGACGACGTTGTTGGGTTAATTATGAGATCGACCAGGAGCAACAAAGTGATATTTTCGGTATCTTCAATTTCCGAGAGTTCGAAAGTCAACTTTGAGTAACATCGACTTGATAACAACGTGGATCGACTGACACCAACGCTTTCCGTAGTCTATAGTCGTATTACCCTCAAATTGGAGAAAGCCATCTCGAAAATCTAAATATGCATAACTGTTTGGTTCGCAGTTTAAAGAGTGCCTAGTTTCTTAGGATTCCTGAACTTGATTTGCCCGAATGCTCAGGGTTTCCAAACGCATCACACGTCCTCCCACATGCGAAGTTCCTTACCGAACACATATTGCAATTTTAAAATGGCATTTCGAAAGCCGCGCGCCAATAAAGATGTCTAGTTCGTGATATGTTGGCTTTAGATCTCACGAGAACACTGAAGTTGAAACACTTGCGCAACTCCGCGTATTTCACATCATCACCGACGACGAATCAACTGCATCATGCAGATTCAATGGCACTCTCATCATGCGAAGCCTGCTCAAGGATGGTATCTATAGAGCTGTCGAGAAAATCTACCTCGGTTTCACGGCAATTCACCTCGCTTAGGAGCAACCGGAACCTCCATCGCTGCTGCTCTATGAGCGTCCTGATACACTTTACGTTGAAGGGCAAGAGCGACGATCATCAGCAGCAATGAGATACCAATCCCGAGTGAGAAGGCCAACAAGACTCTACCTGCCAAGTGAAAACATCGAAAAGTCGTACGACTTTACGCATTGTCCGGGGACACTTGCACAAAGTTCTCTAGCTTGACGTTTAGGTAGCTACTGAGTCTTGCTATGTTTGCTACTGGGAGAAACTCTACTGCTGTGTGAATCATGGCTCAGAAGTGATTCCCACTCTACGCGAAGGAAAATACATAACTCCTATCACTCTGAGCAATCAAATGTATCACAACAAATGTCATTGGCAAGCTAAGCGGAGCGAAGCGATTGTTTTATACCAGTTTTCCGCGAGATCGCTCGCTGTTCCCCATGAGAGGTTTCTTCCACAAGAGCCACCGCGTTGATCTCGTCAACGGCCGCATCCAGGAACTACAACGAAAAACATACAATGTAATTCCGTCGAGCATTTTGTTCAGTTGCTCACGTTGATGACACGCGTCCTCAAACTGGTCGTGTCACACAGGGGAGAATTAATGATGAGAAGTGATAGGAGGAATACCAAACGAGATGACACCATTGAAGAGGTAGTAGCTACACCAATGAACAGCGTATCTTAGGTTCAACAGCGTAAGATACAGATTAGGTCCTTGCCCATTGAGATAACACTACACTGGATATAACTGCACGAAAATGCTTTCCTATTCATACTTAGCCGACGACGCAGACTATCTTCATCATAAGCTCAGCTGCGGGAATTCCTTCAGCCTAGAGAGACATATTGTGTTCTACGGGGGCTTGGGACAGCGACAATGATGATGCAATAGCATCTTACACCATGTTTGTAAAATTCCAATCCTATCCATGTTACGCATAAGTTCAACTTCGCGCTCCCCAAGAATGCAGGAAAATGAGGAGGTATTGAAGAAACCATAACCAGCTATTAATACGATATTTCCATGCTAAGTCGACATAATCGTGCGTGAAATATTCCACATCTACAACCTGCCAACCACTCTCCCGGCGGGATGAAATAACATATATATATGTGCGCAATCCATCGGAGTTTCACCCTAGTGACTTGCAAAACACTAGTGAAAAACATGTTTCACGACTACTGCATATCACCGCGAACATCAGGTTTTTAACAGAGTATTATGACGCCACTCTCACGTATCACGGGTGAAACTCCATTAAATTCTTATAATATTGGAGTTTTACCCGTGATGCGAGAAACACTAGCAGAAAACATATTTCACGACTATTGCAAAGCGCAAATATCGCGTTTTTCACGGAGTTTTACGCCGCTTCACGTAAAACGGGTGAATCTCCAATATATGTGTATATCATCTCTGCGTATTCCCAGCAACACAACTAACAACTGATATCAGCGTTAACAACATGGCAACGACGATTATGATTATGATGATCAAAAGACGATCTATAAAGAATCGTTCTGAATCCGACTCGGACGATTATCTGATGAGAAACAAAAATTCAAAACCGAGGCAATAATTTCGTGGCGCGCGACAAAATCTCCCACATGCACTCGTCTTACTGTAAACTCATGCATCTTGTGGATCACGCCGAGCCTTGTACTAAAAAACCAACATATGAGGAGGTCCCTAGTTCGATTCCCAGCACGGGCATTTTTACTCACCCTTGGCTGTCGCCGCGGAACGACTGCTGGAACTCCTTCCTCGGCCGCCTCTGGTGCTGTACGCTCCCCTGCAGTGTCCGGCTGCACTGTCGGATGACCTATTATCAGGTAATGGAGTTTCACGGGCGGCCCTAGTGATATGAAAAACACTGGTGAAAAATATATTTCACGACCACTTCACGGAAAACGCGTATAACTACGATAATCCGCTCACATGAACTCTGTGAGTAACATTATTGTGATCGCCCTCGCAGACCTTCAGAGGAGTTGCAACCGTTCAGAGTTTTAACAAAGTATTGGTTTATTATCATTTACATTGGAGTTTCACCCGAGTGATATGAAAAACACTAGTGAAGAACATATTTCACTACTACTGCATATCACCGCGAATATCGGGTTTTTCACGTAGTTTTACACCACTCCACGTAAAACGGGTGAAGCTCATTACTGGAGTTTTACGTGAACTCCATTTGAAAAACGCGATATGAAGCGAGTTGAAGACACTTCGCCGGACGAATCACCCCATATCACGTATTCACTCCTCGCGTTTTTCGCGAGATGAAATGCGAATACGTTTTTCACTAGTGTTTTTCACATCACCGATGAAATGCCAATATATATTCCTCAACTAACTAACCTGAATCACGCCTTCCCTCCACAGACTCCTCAAGCGCAACACCATCAATCGGCTGCTCCATACGAGTCTACAAACAACAATGACAACCTCAAGTGGATTCAATAGCTCACCTTCGAACTAGCAGGGGCTCTCAGGGCCGCACTGGCATTCATTACTCCACGTACTCTCTTACCTCCCGAGGAAGCACTATTCAACGTTCGTTGGGCTCGAGCTGGCCGACTGAGTGAAGATATATGTGTCAATGATAGTGAACAAGTTGTCGCTATCATCACAGCAGTCCTAAACGGGTACTCTCATCATCACAACACATGTTCATAGCCATCGTTACGTTGAAAGTCGATTCTCATTAATCTCGGAAAATGTGTTATTTTGTAGGACAAGGGATAGTGAACAAGTTGTCGCTATCATCACAGTCCCAAACGGGTACTCTCATCATCACAACACATGCTCATATCCCTTGTAACATTGTATATGCGAACATAATAATGCGCGTTTTCCACATTTTTGTATCGACAATCGTTGGTATTAATACGAATGAATTCCCTTTAAATTCGCCAATCTCCGAGGGCGAAAATATGCATATGGCCCCCTACATGTGTTGGTAGC
>NW_003216265.1:5942-12315 GCF_000006405.1 Perkinsus marinus ATCC 50983
GTTGATGAAGAGGATCTTGAGTGAAGAAAGCGGCGAGGAGGTCTTTGTTGAAAGCATGAGAGATTGATGTGTTTCTGGGTGTTGTCTCTTGTTGAGTTGAAATCAGTTTATGAGATCATGCTAAAAGACTTTAACTTTTTGGAGTGGAAATAGGGACTAAAAGTGAAATACACCTATTTGCAATGGTGACACCTATTTCGTGTCACGGAGTATGAATATTAGAGATCGAGTTGCACTCAAGAGTAGAAAGTGAATTTGAAATTTTATGGGGTATTTTTTGCCTAGATCTTCAAATGATCGTGTCAGCACCATAGGAAGCCTTACGAAAGCAATTGAATACTTTTTATGATATAATCCTTGACAATTACGTAACAGAATCATTGTGGAAGATGCTGCTGCACAATTATCGCTGTCCCGATTCCACGTAGCACACAATCTGTCTCTCTTGAGTGGAAGACTCTCTTAGCTAAGCTTATGATGAAGATAGTTTACGTCGGTCAAGTATAATAAGGCATCCTTCTCCTGCAGTTATCTAGTGTAGTGTTATCTCAATGGGCGAATCATTGACGATTGCGAACAACATCCGTTTCAAGTTAATCAGGTGAACCACCAAATCATCCGATCATCGAAAAATCGATCAGCGGCTTCATCATTAGTGGTGTCGCGGAGGCTTTTACGAATTGAAGCCGCCAAGCATAGTTTAAGTTCGTCGACTGCGGCTTTCTCGATCTTTATCTGTGATCGCATGGATTTTGTGGAGATGGTGAAAGACCGCCCTAGAATTGTTCGGAGGGCGGAAACCTATTCATCTGAGGGTGACCCTCAGAGGAGAAAATGTTCTATTGCGAGGCGACTTGTGCATTTGAAAATCTCGATAGAAGCCGACAACGCTTCATGTAACTCCGGAACTTCTCGTTTGTACGTGGTAGACTTCTCGCTGTCCAACTTGGATCTATGAATGACAATTCACAGGCTCATCAAGTGGAGAACAGGTGTTCTCTATAAGAGTAGGTACCATCCCAAATACAGTGGCTGCCATCACTTCAATGTAGCCCAATCCCTCACCTCTCCACTATAAAGTTAAAATCTATAGGGTGTCATATCTTGGCAAGTCGCGATCTATATAAATCGATTATAATGGCGCGCGCTAAATCGAATCCAAGGGTCAAAGTCATTAATGAAGTTCTCCTGGGATTTTCTGATGTGTTGATTGATGAGTTGATACCCGGGAAATTATTAAATAACGCATGACAGTTGAAGTAAAAGTAAATGTATAGAATATTATAATCGGCTGATGGCCTGTTGGACGAGTCGGACCCACGAGGCCTCGGCAGCGGCTTTTAGTTGCGGCAGAAGTGTAGACAGTTGGTCCTCAGCGAAAATGTTACAATTAGAATCGAGAGGATCTGCAAGGAAGAGGTTACCATGATGGGGTTGTTGTTGTTGAGTAGATTCCTCAGAGATGGTGATGATGGTGGAGTCGTCGTCATCTTCTTGTTGTTGTTGAAGAGTTGTAGTTGCCACGTGTTGAAGCCAACGTAATAGACCAATAAAGAGGTTACCAAGATCATCAACACTACCATTCGACAATCGAAGACCGACTAATTCTGCCTCCTCTCGAGAAGATACCATCGTAAACACTTGTCGTGGTAGATGGCCATACTTGATTAGGGAAACACCTCGACGTCGTCGTGCAGTGTGGAGGTTGGGAAGAACTTGTTGACGCTGTAGGAATGCTATGCATAGTAATGCCCAATGGAAACCGGTAAGATTGGTATTAATATGATTATCCCGAGACCATCGTCTTATGAGGCAGACTAGTGGGGTTAATAATGGACTACAATTGGAATAACTACGCATCAATCGAGCATGCAACAATTGTCGTGTGAAGGATAACGAAGAGGAGGTGGTGCTTGTTGTTGCTACGGCTTTCACGACATGAACGAGAAAGTCGGGCAGCGATTGAGTAGCATCTTCTGTATCATCCTTTAATCGACATCGGATACTACTCGTGGCCTCTAATCCGATGCCTCTACTGTCAAATTTACTAAACTCGTGAAGACCACCGGCGATTGCTTCAGCAAGAGAAGCCTCGTCAGAACTCTCACTGACCCCACCAAACATCAAGAGGAGAATGTCAACACTCGAGTCCTCTTTAGATGCCAACCCGCTGGCGTATGACCCTATCGGGACGAGTTGGACTTCTATTCCAACTGGAGTTGTTTGTGATATTATAAACGTTTCGAATTCGTTTATAATGGAAGATATTTTGCCAGCCAGAGCGGCATCAACATGATGTGTTGTGAAGTACTCGTCGGCAAGTGATCGTGCAAAGACGTTGTCAACCTTTTCAACGACCGACGGTGACAAGCTCTTCATCCTTTTAGGAGGAGGATGAACATCTTTCTTGTCATTCGAGGGTTCGGAAGGAGTCCTACACCTGAACAATCGAATATCGATCTACCAACAAATGGAGGAGGTGGACTTACCGTTTAGTCGGAGACGGAGGCTTCCGCCAATCCCGGACCTTTGGCCCACTTGGGTTGTATTGAATGTATCGTTTCTGAGGACGTTGGCGACTTCCAGACGAAGAAGAGGAGGAGTGGTTACGCTTGTACTGATCAAACCGGTTGGGAACTGGAGGAGATCGGGGAAGAACCGGACTCATCGTGGTAATCATGTTAATCCTGGAGAAACTACATCATACTCAGCCTACTTCGAGTAAACAACCATCAATGACTAATACCGGACCTAACGAGTGACCAGAACCAGGATGTTCACGGTCAAGACCTCAAGGGAAGGCAAGACCAAGGATCCCCAAGGAGATAGATAACAATAAGATGAGAAAGACCATTGGTCCCTAAGGAGATGGTCACGACTACCAGTCCAAGGGGAATAGTCGAGACCAATGCCCCCCGAACTGGGGATGGTCAGGACCAGTAGCCCAAGGGGAATAGTCGAGACCAATGCCCCCCGAACTGGGGATGGTCAGGACCAGTAGCCCAAGGGGAATAGTCGAGACCAATGCCCCCCGAACTGGGGATGGTCAGGACCAGTAGCCCAAGGGGAATAGTCGAGACCAATGCCCCCCGAACTGGGGATGGTCAGGACCAGTAGCCCAAGGGGAATAGTCGAGACCAATGCCCCCCGAACTGGGGATGGTCAGGACCAGTAGCCCAAGGGGAATAGTCGAGACCAATGCCCCCCGAACTGGGGATGGTCAGGACCAGTAGCCCAAGGGGAATGGTCACAACCAGGTCTCTTCAAGGGAATGTTCAACTAACACGAGACGCCGCTGTCGACCACTCGGCCGGTTTAGGTGAGGCTAGGGGGTGCTCCAACGAACACCAATACTGAACATGATGCTTCCGCTTTTTAGGCGTTGCACTGACGATTAGGCAAGTGAGTGAGAGATTCTTCCTTGCATTCATAGCGTTGTAGCTTTCCGACGACCATGTGTCACGGAATTCCTCAAAAGTCGGGTCCGCTCGCCAAGACAATCTATAGCGTGGCGAGCGAGATTCACTCAAGTACGCGTACCCGATACAACATTGCTGTATAAACTGCCATTGTTTGACTGGGTAAAGTCGATGAACATTCCATTTGTGACTCGTATAATCTATTATGGCAGACTTCGTGTTTAGTTCTGTTTCCACAACTCAAAGAAAATGGCATGTAGCCTCGAAGAGGCAATGCGATGAGAGCATTCAGGAACTACTCACCCAGAGAACTTCTGCTACACTTTTTGGTGCGATGAAGTCAGATGAGGAACTGTGAGCAGCTCGACATTAGTGTTCACCGCGATTCTTCGTGTACACTTTTTCTGTCGTGGTTATCCTGTGGGACTGGTAAAGTTTCGTTCTTACTGCTTGTCGTGACGTCGGGCCGAGTTCAGACTGTTGGCTCTCAGCCGTTTCCTCATGGTGGGCGTGCGCGATGGAATATTCTTGTATCATTCGATCCAGGCCCGGGAGTTGATGAAGAGCTACGGAATGGGCTACGTGGTCAAGGGCCTTCGACTAGGGAGAATCGACTCTGACGAACGCGAACGGCTACGAGGCACAGATTAACTGCGGCTGTTGTGGTTGGAATCCAATGGATGTGTGAGCTGATATCAAAGACATGGAGTAATCCAACGAGAAAATTTTCTCTAATTTGGCTCTGAACTATCCAATTGAGAACATACTTCTTCGTGGGAACGACTATCGAACTCAGCGACGGTGCCATGCTGTAACCCCAGTGACGACTCCATCAAGTAACGAGTTGCCACGAACCACAAGGATGTAAAACTGCCCCCACGTGCATGGGACCAGCAGGTTCTTTCCCTTAGAACGGGGCGCCCTGACCTTGAGCAAGTACTGTGTTCAAGTACACCTTGCAGTTGTGGAGCCGAACATGATGGATTCAGCCGTTTCCTATCGTCAAGGTGACAGTGTTGCTCATGTGCAAGCTGCCATCCCTCACAGCCTGTGACTACACCACACACTGTCGTACTCCCTAACCAGACCTCGAATGCCTTAAAGTCGCTGCCTTTGAAGTGCTTGCCATCGGTGTAGCTGTTGAACTTGCGACCGTTCAAGAGTGATGATGAGGTTGTCGCCAGCATCCTACGTACTAGTGGACACTAATAACGTACGCCGATGTTAATGATGTGGCACCCTCTCGATCGACTACAGATATACGAACGCAGTGAACGGGAGGAGAACTGATGCACAGTGATTGTGACCCGCCCGGTTTCTTTTAGGCGTATCAATAGCCCCAAAGGCAAACGACTGATGATTGCACACACGTTGGCTCTATCAAGAACCATGTGAGAAACAACGACTCCGTTCTCGCGACTTCTGAGTGGTGACACGTGCAACCAGCAGGGTGACACAGCTCGGTCAGTTGGAAAGTGCCCTATAGTCACCCCCATCTCGCCCCTCACGTCCTCCGATGCTCTCATGGTACCGTTATCATCGTCCACGACTGCGAGGACTCATTACTCAGCTTGAAGCCTCGAGTTATCATGCGTCGATTGGAACTTTCCCTTATAACGAGTATACATGGTAGGCGCGTCGTCCTCCATCTACTCAAAGGCGCTCCCGGCTTGCACGTCATCTACCAAAGGGGCGGCCTTGGGAGACCTCCTACCCTCTTGGCTGCAGTAACCCCGATGGCTGCTTCACAGCTTGGGCAGTAGACAGCAATTGTGTCGTCCTAGCTCCCATCGCTCGCCCAGCTGTTTCGGAGGATCTTAGCGAAACGTCTACGTTTTGTTTACTCGGCGTTTCATTCGAAAGTCTTCGTGGTCGGGAGGCTGATTACGTGCATTACTTGGAGACACACGTGGGTCTACGAAGCCATTGCCGCGTACGTTGTCTACGTTATGGAATTCTTCGGGAAAGCACGAGAAGCTTAGGGCGCCACATCGTCATCAGCATCGGTACCTCTACGATGTCGGTCAGTGGGGTAGGCTCGAGGAATAAACTCTGTGTCGTACTCGTGCTGCGACATGCTGTGTAATTGTTACGCTGTCTGCTGCACTTTTCTTCGCGCTCATTGGTAGACCGCTATGGATTTTGGAAATTTCATTGCTAATTAGTTCAGGTTGTCGATCGCGTTTTTGCATGTCCCGATTACTGCTCAGATGAACACATCCGTATGGTTACGTATGCACCGTCATAGATTCTTCAGAGCTCAGTGTATGTATATCGAATTACCGAACTTTCTTGCGGCTAAGCAACTGGGTTTTATCTGTCTGCGTTGGGATTTGATCGTGGTGTGGTATTGACGGAGCAACGAGGTGTTGCGGTTGGCGTAGTGTGGTAGAAACCTGACTGTTTGATGTCTCTTTGCTTCGGTTAAGATGTTGGATGAATTAAGTTGACTGTTGCTTTGGTAGGTTACTTTTTTTTCCTAAATGATTACCACGATGAGTCCGGTTCTTCCCCGATCTCCTCCAGTTCCCAACCGGTTTGATCAGTACAAGCGTAACCACTCCTCCTCCTCCTCTTCGTCTGGAAGTCGCCAACGTTCTCAGAAACGATACATTCAATACAACCCAAGTGGGCCAAAGGTCCGGGATTGGCGGAAGCCTCCGTCTCCGACTAAACGGTAAGTCTTCCTCCTCCATTTGTTGGTAGATTGATATTCGATTGTTCAGGTGTAGGACTCCTTCCGAACCTTCGAATGACAAGAAAGATGTTCATCCTCCTCCTAAAAGGATGAAGAGCTTGTCACCGTCGGTCGTTGAAAAGGTTGACAACGTCTTTGCACGATCACTTGCCGACGAGTACTTCACAACACATCATGTTGATGCCGCCCTGGCTGGCAAAGTATCTTCAATTATAAACGAATTCGAAACGTTTATAATATCACAAACAACTCCAGT
>NW_003216265.1:12415-13685 GCF_000006405.1 Perkinsus marinus ATCC 50983
CTACCTCGCAGCTGCCGTTATGATTCCCATAGTCTCGATAGGGTCGAGGGAGATCTGTTGGGATACATGGAGGAATCTTGAACAGGAGAGAACGGGACGGATAATGCTGCTGCTGGTGGTCGAGTTGAAAAGCAACATTGATAAATAAACTGAATAAACCTAACGAGCTATTGTGTATCTTCCATGACGATCCTCTATTGGTTACCGTCACAGGCTCCTCCATCGACGACAACGCATCTACCCCCAGCCTCATAAATTCATCGATAAACTCTGTTTACTCCACCATCCCCACTAAGCACAACCCACTATAACAATATCCCACACCGCAGGTATAGCAATCATATCCTGATCATCGTCAGTTCTAGACTGCATTTCGCTCAATGTTTGTGTTTTCAGGCGTGAGTGATACTGATTCCCCCATATCCTACAGCTCAATTTCAGCCTAGCATCGTCGTTATATTATAACGAATAAAATGCCAATACCAGGTCAAATTAACCTTTGGTTTTACTAACCCTAAAAACCAAAAAGATTGTGATAGAGCCAACCGAGACAGCTTACGCAGTCCTATCTCGAACTCAGTTAAACTCAAACTGTTCAGCAAGGAGACTTACAACTCAAGTAGACTTATCTCCCCATACAGCGACCCAAGAGAAAGAGCAGCTACTCAATTGACCCTATGGTGGATGCGAAAGAGTATCGTTGCTTCTGCCCGAGAGCAACAAGTGAATCCACGTCCTCGAGATAACACAATGACGAGCAAATAGCAGAAAGGTTATTGAAACGGTATAAAACACTCGCAAAAAGTACAGATGGTATACTACCGTTGGTTGGCATCAAATCGCCGTGTACCCGAGAACGAGAATACTTTATATATCGAGTATGTGCAGTAGTAAACTCATATGAGAACATAAACATCTGTAACAATCACAAGACCAATACTGTCGACTTCGAAAAGAACCTCTCCATTCGCTGCTATGAACTCTCTCATAACGATAATGTCCATCTCATCAAGGTGAGCAATATTACTGAGTGTACCATGAATAGGTAAGTAGTCCACAGCTATGATATTAGAGGGCGAGAAACCATAGAAAGGAGACTCGTGTGAACCATACAAATCGTAGCTGATCCGATTATAAGCCATCACACTCCTTATGTGTGCTTCAGAGCATCCAATGCCTAACCTCAGAATCGCCTGACCATCGTATCCTTGTCCCGGAGGGATCTTCGCTCGAACATAACCGAAGATATATGTCACATCGAGACCCACCA
>NW_003216265.1:13785-16309 GCF_000006405.1 Perkinsus marinus ATCC 50983
CATTGTTATCAACTCCTGGGGAAGGTCATTTCTTAAAACCAAATGCATCCCCAAGGTGTAATCCTATTTCCACACAAAGAATGTCCTTGCAACGAACTCTCCCGAAAATTTCCTCACGGACAATTTATTTTAATTTCATTTCTCTAAAAGTTTTACTATTCCTCTTCAGAACCTCCATCGTGTTAAAACTCAATTCAGCCGCTTGTCTGCTCGCACTGCGAAGATTTCCCGAAACGATACGAATTTGTGAAGAGCTGCTCGGAAACAGCGGAGAGTTGGGCGAAAAACGGGAGAAAGCGGTGAGCATTGGAAATTAGGGAAAAATAATATTCAGTTCGAGAAGGAAATTTTTTGGAAAATTTTCGGAGTATTAGAAATTATTTTTATCGTATCATTATGGCGAAAAAATCCTCGAATTTCACTGTTTAGGTGATATACAAAATCTAAGGAAAACAAGTTGAAGGGTAAACCCGAAACCCGACAAGGCAACCAGAAACCCGAACTGTTATACAGATGGAAGCTGTTACTATCAAAGGCAACCAGAAACCCGAACTGTTATACAGATGGAAGCTGTTACTATCAAAGGCAACCAGAAACCCGAACTGTTATACAGATGGAAGCTGTTACTATCAAAGGCAACCAGAAACCCGAATTGCTGAGAGCGCCCGACAAACCTCCTTGGATTTTGTAATTTACCCAATTCCGTTCTTGTCCGAGTTTATACTAGAAAGGAAATGCCGCAGAGTTTAGCGTCCAATTGGAAACGCACTGCCGCTGAAATTGAGGTTTCACTCGGGATCTACATTTGAGTAAATAGTAAGGGACTCTTTGTAGCAACGATTTTACTATCAGAAAAGTCTTTACTGCAGAGAATACAATTTTAGTGAAAATTTTCAAGGCGTTGATTGGTATGTGTATATTGCATTGAGAGGAAAATTTCGAGCGATTTTTCCGTTTTCTCCGATTTTTCCCTCGTTTTTTCCCGTTTTTTTCCATTTTTTTCAGATTTTTTCCTGATTTTTTCTGTTTTTTTTCCGAAAAATAATTGAATGTGAAAATTAAGTCAATTTTTTTTCAGGTGTACAGATTGATATCCGCGCTCCTCGGTCTTGCGGAGAACACGGATGGTGATGGCGAATTGAAACGTGCTCGGCAATTATTGGACGATTTAACCCGGGAAAAAACGTTGAAGGTGAGCAATTCTAGCGATTTTCAGTAGAAACATACTCCTCCAGTCAGCCTTGCAAACCCGAATTTTCGCTCTAGCCCGGTCCAGTTCTATCAAACTCCAACCTCCAAGTGAGAATCTTTTTCTGCTTCGCTCCGCTGTATTTTGGGCACGTCAAGGTGGAACCTATGATACTCTGTATGTCCCTCCCGTTGGTGACACGGCGGCGGTGATGCTATTGGTTATATTGCATGGCTTTGGTGATGGCAAGAAGGCCTTGGGAGAACTTGCCGGGAAAATCCATCTTCCTGGAGTTGCATGCTTGGTCGCTCGAGGTAGCGTGAAATATGTTTTCACTAGTGTTGTTCATATCACGGGTGAAACTCGACTGTGTATAGTAGATTCACTACTCAACGTTATATTTTCAGGAGAGCACCGCCTCCCAGGTGAGATCCTCCCCGCTGAGCCCAGTAATGAAATCGGCTATTTTTGGTATGATAATATAGACTGGTCCGATGGGACGACTTTACCTCGAGGAGATGTACGTGGGAAAAGAGATGAAATTTTTGTATTACCACTTGAAGTGGTGGGAAAATATGCACTTGGTCAACTACATGTGTTGGAAACTCTGTTGGTTTCTGTACACTTTCATCAGAATTCGTGTGTAAACTTCTACTAGTGAGGAAATTCCTGAGCTCAACAGGTGAGGAAAGCGATTACATATATTCCTATTCCAACACTGTATAGGAAACTCTCCTGAGCTCAGCAGGTGAGGAAAGCGATTACATATATTCCTACTCCAACACTGTATAGGAAACTCTTCTGAGCTCAGCAGGTGAGGAAAGCGATTACATATATTCCTACTCCAACACTGTATAGGAAACTCTTCTGAGCTCAGCAGGTGAGGAAAGCGATTACATATATTCCTACTCCAACACTGTATAGGAAACTCTTCTGAGCTCAGCAGGTGAGGAAAGCGATTACATATATTCCTACTCCAACACTGTATAGGAAACTCTTCTGAGCTCAGCAGGTGAGGAAAGCGATTACATATATTCCTACTCCAACACTGTATAGGAAACTCTTCTGAGCTCAGCAGGTGAGGAAAGCGATTACATATATTCCTACTCCAACACTGTATAGGAAACTCTTCTGAGCTCAGCAGGTGAGGAAAGCGATTACATATATTCCTACTCCAACACTGTATAGGAAACTCTTCTGAGCTCAGCAGGTGAGGAAAGCGATTACATATATTCCTACTCCAACACTGTATAGGAAACTCTTCTGAGCTCAGCAGTGAGGAAGCGATTACATATATTCCTACTCCAACACTGTATAGGAACTCTTCTGAGCTCA
>NW_003216265.1:16409-21770 GCF_000006405.1 Perkinsus marinus ATCC 50983
CCGAAGGTGTCTATGTTGAATCCCCACTAGGAGCTCCTGAGGCGGCTCCTCTCTTTATTACTGGATAAGCTCTATTTATTAGTGGAGCACACCTGTAGTACCCCCCGACGGTACAGTTTGTTATGGGATTCTGATCACATCTATGTGCTTGCGTGCTTCCTAAGATCATCCACAGCTAATGATAGTTCGCCCTCTCCTTTTAAGTCACTCCCCTTTAAGTCTCCTTAGCTACCCCTATAAGCTCATGAGTGTTATCATGGCCTGGTGCTCTACTGTCACATCACACATCCATTCTATCTTCCTTCTTGTGCATGCGTGCATAGCTAATCATCCAATGATGTCATGGAGGAGGAGGAGGGGATTGATGTAGCCATGGGCTTATATACGCGGGGGATTCAATGTCGGTAAGCGGGGCGGCTATGCCACTACTCCAAGATACGCCTCAGTAAGATCAATCCCTCAAAGTGGGGCGGCTATGCCACTACTCCAAGATACGCCTCAGTAAGATAGATTCCTCGGAGCGGGGCGGCTATGCCACTACTCCAAGATCCCCTCTGTGTCAACCTGTACTCGTCGGTTAGGGTCCACTCCTGATCATCAATTCTTATACACTGTGTGGTCACCCGATAACTACCAAAGCGGGATGCCATGAGCAGTTCGTTTTAAAATCAGACGTGGGTGGTCAAGTTGAATCTATTCACCCTCTGGGCGCCTCCTCCTCGGCCTATGGTTATATTCACGGATACTAGTTCGGATAGATCATTCCATAACGAGTGGAGCTCGATGTTGGTAGTTCAACATAACATATTATAACGGGCTCGATCGGGTGCGATGGAAGGGTGCGGTGCAGTGGGAGAGCCCAAGGGCTGGATAGCACAATTATTTGATGAACCTGGTGAAGCAGCTGAGCTATAGAGACTTATTGGGAGCACTGAAATTCGACAAACCACGATTGATGAACATTTAATCATCAACAAAGACATTCTAAGCATATACCACTCTCGCGCCAGGAACCATCAAAGGCGCAGTTTCACCAAAGCCACGAGGCATCTGAGAATGAGGAATGATCAGTAACACGACCGCATGAGCCCACCTGTTCCCTGATGCCTTTCCTCTTCTGTCGCCATGTAGCAGCTGCAGCAAGTAGGAAAAGAAGTGCCACCACAAACATGATGACGGCTGACCAGAGGGTGATAGCTGCGATGTTATTCACCATCGCTTGACCTGTTCGACACCAGAGGCCAGTCTGAGGAGAACCAACTCGAATAACACACATGTTGTACTTTAGTCGATTTATATATATTCACGAGCGACTATCCCAAGTTTGACTACTGGCCGTTGGAGAATGAATACCCTCAACAACTCTACGTGAATTGAGTTATGATCATCAACTGTAAGATCTCAAACAGAGCAGACAGGGTAGTTCATAATTGTATAGGAAGCCACCGCGTCCCCTCACTCACCACGCCTTTAACGTTGTTCGCCTGCTGTCTTGGAAACGACAAGCACATGAGATATTCCCTGCCAGACTCCTTAGCCGGCTGAGGAGTGGTAGCGACAGCGTTCAAAGCCTTCTGTGTTAGTTCATGATCACATTGTACTTTCGAGAATTTACCATCAAAATTTCGAGTCATCTGTCCTCCAAAATGGCACCCAGCGTTCACGTAAACGCCAGTGAAGTCTTTTTCAACCTCAGTAACGATGGAGATAGCAGCCTTGGATAGCTTGGTAGAGTCAATACCGTTACGAGCAACTTCGAAGAAATCCGCAGCCCAGCTGGAGAGCCATAGACCGGCTAGTGTAGTGAGAGCAGCGTAAATGATAGCGATGAAAAGCACACTGGAAATGCCCTCACGATAGGCTTTGATCGTCGAGGAACGGCTGACACCCAATGCAGCGAAGATCAGCAGACTGATCGAGAGGGCGAAGCCGGCGAGGTAGACGTACCAAGCTGGAATAGGACGGGTTATGGGGTAAATGAGAACACCAGCTATGATGGCAGTAAGAGCCAGACCAAGGAGGGCGATGATTGCACAGAAGAGGTTGAGGTAGATCTTAGATAGTCCCATTGAGAGAGGATAAGAGGCCTGATAGTAGACAGGTAGGATTGATGATTAATACTATCAAATAGTATTTATAACTCGATTTAGAAACTCGATCTGAAGCTGTGAAATTACCATGTACACATGTTACCGACTTTCTTTCGGCAAAGCTCATTATCACAGATATACGGAGTTATAATGCCGAACAACAACAACTGGTGACAATCTGTCTTATACTCGGTTACACCTGTTATCGGCCGCAGCAGTGGTCGTTCGATTCGGCAGGCCTGTCCTGAGTCAGCCTCAGCGCACGGAGTCGTTGCTCAACTGGTTGTTATTGGAGAACCAGATCGTGTTACTGTAGTTACGGCTAGAGTTGTTGTGACAATTTGATATGCAAATGCGGACAAGGTGCGTTGTTCACTTCGGGACGAATGATAGTGAACAAGTTGTCGCTATCACAAGCTCGAAAGGTTACTTTTATCACATTTTTCATGTCCATAGAAAGGATTTAGATTTCGATCGATTCTCAATCAGAATTCACCACAGACCATAACCGTTTCTCCACCCCTTACACGCGACTACCATGCTTAACCGATCAAAAGTTGACGACCCGAGGCGAAAGATGAGGGAGAACCCACGACCTATTTTTGGGCGAGCGAGATTTACATGGCGCTGATAAGGTGGAATTTCGTGGCGCGCGACACTTTCTTCTGAGTGTACAATGAACCTATTTTGTCGAGGACCATCGGGGCACGGAAAATATCTTTAATAGTCGATTGCCATGCCGACCTACTCCAGCCATACGGCGAAGGAATCTTTGAGGGAATCTTTACTCTTACGCACGCGGAAGATTTCATCAAAAAAACAGTCGTCGTCGATCATCGGGCCGATTTGTGGAGGAATCCTCTCGGGCTTTCTCGTCATTTTCCGAGCAGTGTCCTTCTCTTCGGTGTAAGTTCGGCTTGGGGGGAAAATTGTACCGAAAAAGCTGAATTGGAAATAATTTTGCATGAATTTTTTTCCCGAAAAAAGGTAAAATTCAACTGTAAATATTTGGTGTTTTGTTCGGTAGAAGTCGAAAAATGTTAAACCAAAATTTCGGATTTGGCTCTGAAATTTTTCACGTCTGCTTTTTCCTGGCATTTTCTGAATAATTTCGTGGCGCGTGGTCAAGATAGTTTTTTTTGTAAACTACCGCAAGGCTTGTACATGATACACCGAAAATTTTGGTAAATTTTGGTAAATTTTTTCTCAGGTACTTCAACGGTCCCATCTTATCTCCCCATATTGCGGTATGTCTCCAGTCGTTACTAATTTCTGGTATAGTAGCTCAACTGTGCTATATGAACCACTCCGTAAAAGGATGCATATCCTGCCCAAGCTCAACCGCGGTAATAATGGGAAAAATGGCAGAAAAAAATAAACGAAAATTTTCGGAAATTACGTGGTAAAACTTCCTCCGAAAAATCTTCTGATGCGGATTTGCGGGAAGCGAAATTTTAATCATGGAAATTACGTAGTAAAAATTTTTTCCCCGAAATTTATTTTCTTGAAAAAAAGGATGGGTGTTGACGGAGATGGAATTATGCAAGCGAAAAGGAAGGATTTGTGGAAAAAAATCTAAAAAATCAAGTTTGTCAGATTTTTGGTATAAAATTAAGTTATATTACCGTCTAAAATGGAGAAAATTTTTTAGATTTTTTCCGAAATGTTTTTGATACCAGTTTGTTGACATGATCCGTATCTTTGAGTATCGGACCTAAGATTCTCTCTCAGACCCCTTTCCAAGCGGCGTTGATTACCTGTATTATATCTAACATGGGCGAAGCTCCAACTACTACCCTGGCCGTCCAAAGCGCCCTGCTTTCCTTCATGCTGAGCTCTATCTTGTACGGAGTTTTTCGCGCACTTTCTGCAGGACGATTATATGGAATTTCGGTCAGATTTGGTTTGTCTTTGCTATTTGTGGTGATGGTTTGCAAAAGGGAGTATCTCGAAACGTTTAAAACGGCTTTTCCCCAGGTAATAGTCCCGAAAAATTTTACCGCGCGCCACGAAATTATTCCCTTCAAAAAGGTATCGTGGTATATTGCTGAGAATTAATCTCAGAATGGATCATAATTTTCCGGAAAATTTTACCGCGCGCCACGAAATTATTATGTTTTTCAGCCTGTAATTTACGGTTTCTTTGTCGCTGTGGGTTTGGCTATGATTGAGAGCTCGTTGAAGGTTGTTGTGGGAGAGGATATATTACAAGCTTGCTGGACCAACAGGTATGAGTTTTTTCCCGAGTGGAAAATTTTTCCGGAAAAAATATTTTCTTTTCAGGATTGCTTTTGCCCAGTGTCTGACGTCAATCGGTTTTGGATTGTTGAACCGATTCGGGTCGCGATATTTACGACACTATTTGGCGCTTCCGGGGCTGTTGCTGAGTAAGGTGGGAGGGCACCAAATCGATCACGTGATCGATTGGCCTGGTACGGACTTTTTTCATGCGAGGTTGATAGTGGGCGAAATACAGCCGTAGGTCGTATTAAGCCCTATCTATCAACCGGTCAAAATCCATCGAGATCTGGCTCATCGGGGAACTACTTTTCCCCGATCCTCGTGGGACAACAAATTGTGCCACACGTTGACATCCTTCGCACGCCCAACGAAACGCTCGGATTCGCCTCAGTTATAACAAGTCCGAGACGCCATTTGGCTAGTTCGGCCTCTCGAGACTTGTTTTCTTTACCCATCCCAAACCCGCCCGGGACATTTCTCCTCTCACGCCCTTTCTTTCACTTGACAATGCTCCGGCTAACCGTCAGCCAGCGATCATCAAGTCAGATATCCATATTCCAGTATCGTGCTTCCAGCCGCCACCACCATTGTGTGGAAGCCGTGGCCAACAGCCTATGAGGCTGCATCAGGCCAGCAGCCTCGGTTGGAAGCATGCAAGACGCTCCCAGATCATCACAGTTCTCATTTCGTGAGCGTCATGGCCAATTATGAAGATGCTTGTCGAGCCAGCCTCGACAATGCATCAGCATCGGCCGCATACCTACGGGATGTGACTGGCTCCTACAGCTGTGGTCTGGTGGACGAGATACTGACTCTTGCACAAAGTCTCCGTCATGTCCGCCGAGCGAGTTCGGCTAGCACCGAACCACAGCTCAATGGGTATACTCGTTCGACAGACGATGTACTCGAATGGATAAGGGAGCTAGCCCTCAACCCATTCAGCCGTAACCTTCGCGGGTTCGACACCTCGTGCCGTCGACAAAAACTTGCTGTGGTTGCGGTCTGTCTGCCTCTCTCTCACCCTCGTCTG
>NW_003216265.1:21870-24557 GCF_000006405.1 Perkinsus marinus ATCC 50983
TATTGTAGTTATTATTTACTTTCCCATTTTGAAATTGTGAAACGGTTGATCGATTTACCAACGTACTGATGTATATATATGTCTCACGAAGAGGAAGTTATTGAATTGCAGTGTGGGGGGATGGAACCGGGGACCTTCAGTGTGACAGAATGTCCGCCTACGTCGCTGAGCTGACTGCAGATAGGAAAAGTGGAGAACGTCGGGCGCGGTAGTAGTGGGAAAGGGACAGGCTTGAGGTCATAACGATCTCATTACTAAATTCCCTGGAATTTTTTCGGTAATAAATTTTGTATACTTCCTTGATGAGTGAAAATTTTGCGTTTTTTTCACTCGAAAATATAAAAATATTTGTCTGATTTTCCTGCCCTCCTATTTTTCAAGTCGGAATTTACTATAGTTGTGCATGCGTGCATCGTAGTTTTCTTTAAAAGGTACGTGGAGCCTGTGAAACGGATAACAGGCCCGAAGGAATTGTCGTATTTCGTGGAGAATTCACCGGTAGTGATTTGAACCTGGATCGGTAAATTGGAAAAAAATCGAAAATTTGATTTTATTTTTTGTTAGTTTGATGGTAGTAAAAAGTTTAAGAAGTTCTTGTGATTTTTTCGGTTGCAAAAATGGTAATTTAGAATAGAAAAAATAGAAATAGGAATAAAAATAGAATTTTCTGCTTAGAATTCGAACCTGGATTGCCCGATAGCGAAGAAAAACTTGAAAATTCATTTATATTTTTGGTTTTTCTTTGATGTAGTAAAAATTCTCGGAAATTTTGTGAATTTTTTTGGGTTGGAAAAATGGTAATTTCAGCGTAGAATTTAAACCTGGATCGATCGATTGGTAGAATTTTGAAAAATTCATTATATTTTTGTTAGTATGAGGGTAGTGAAAAAATTCTCAGAAATTTCCGAGGAATTTTTCTGAGCTAAAAAATGTCCTCGCTGAGATTTGCACCTCAGGCCTACCGCGACATCGCTGCTTTCTTAGAAAGGCTGTGTACGGCTGTACAAGGAAAGAAAATTCTCGATGTGTGATGTGCATGCGTGCAACAGATTTATCATATCAGTTTTCAGATTGTTGATTATACTACGGCGCCGCGGTCAATCGGAGGGGTTATGAATTTTATAGGAGAATTGGAAACTTGGCTGAAGGACATTCCCCCACTACAGCAACCTATGCGATTCGGAAATATCGCTTTTCGGTAAAAAATTTTCGGAAAAATTACGAAAAAAAATCATAAAATTTTTCGGATACGCTGATGCGAATCGAATTATAGTCGGGAGAATTCTCCACCGAAATTTTTCTCAAGAAAAAAATTTTTTGCTTTCTTTGCGGAAAAATTTTTCCCCACTGATTTTTTTTGTTGTCAGATCTTGGCATAATCGATTGGTTGATCGATTACCGAAAATATTTGACAGAATTTTGGGACCCGAGTTGCAGCCGGCAGTTATCGAGTTAACGCCATATATGTGAGTAAAAAATTTTTTTGTGGAAAAATTTTTTCCCTTTTTTAAGAGTTTTTTTTCATAGACGGTGGGGGAAAATATGCACATGGTCAACTACATGTGTCGGTGACCACATGAAAATTTTGAGGAAAAAATAAAATTTTTTTATAAACTCCTATAGTGAGTGAGAAAACTTTTACTCTCAGCTGAGGAAAGCGAATATATATTCCATATATATACAGGTATGAAAATTGCGATAAAAATCTACTTTCTGTCGGGTTTTTTATGAAAAAAAATAATATTTTTTGTTTTTTTTTCTTTATTAGTTTGGATTCCTTCGGCAACCCGACTCGGGTCGATTTTGGAACAGGTCACGAGACAGCCTTTATGGCTTTCCTTATGGTACTGTGAGCTATCGAAAAATGATGAACATGAAACGCTTCGCTCCGCCTTCTGCAGGTGTTGGCAGCCATAGGCTACTTCGATGATTGTGGGGAAGGTGAAGAAGACGTCTTGGGAGAAGAAATCGGACTAAGGATTTTCCCGAGGTGGGGGGCGAAATTACCGCGCGCCACGAAATAATTACGTTTTTTCTCGGAAATTTTTGTGTGTGTCCTGTAGATACATAGCATTGATGCGACGAATTCAGAAGCAGTACATGTTGGAGCCGGCGGGGTCGCATGGTGTTTGGGGTTTGGACGATTATCATCATATGTGGGTAAATTATTCCGGATTAGTGACGTTTTCACGCATATAGGCTTCTGGGTGCGCAAAGATGTGTTTTCAGCCCATTTCTGTTGGGTGCGTGCCAACTTGTTGGATCGGAGGAGAAGGATGTTGACGGGAAGGCGCTGACGCCTGAGAAAGTGATTCGGAACAGGTAAATTATGGGAAAATTTTCCGGAAAATCGCGGAAAATTTTACGGAATTTCCCGGTAGATTAACGAGGGTTTATTGCGAAGTATAATGTTTTCTAGGAAATTTGAGAGTCGAGAAATATAGAAAAAAAGGGCAAGAAAAAATTGAAATCAGCTCGCAAAAAGTGTGAGATAAGACTAACATCGGCCGATTATATAGGGGTGAATTATTCCGGTTCAGGTCGAATGCTGAAGCTATCAGCTCGTGGTGCATGCTCGGTGAGGCTGTATGTTTTGTCTACGAAACTAAGGTGGAAAAAATTCGCGGCGATTTTTTTCTGAATTTTTTTTTCAGACCGGAGCGCCTCTGGCGGAAACATCACCAATG
>NW_003208663.1:0-946 GCF_000006405.1 Perkinsus marinus ATCC 50983
CGCAAAAACTACTCTTCACTCTCGAGACATTGCCGCTAATCGTGCTACAGCCGATGTAATTTATGATCATTTGCTACATAGTGATGCATCTGATTTAGATGATACAACCCACACGGTCACCCAAGTTGGATCACCCAACAATCCTCATTCCGAGTGTGTCATTCGCGGAATCGATATAATCAAACCTCCCATATGCGTGGGTTACAAGTGGCAGTCAACACTTGGCAGCACAAGACCAATTGGTAATAGAAGAGAGGGTAGTAAAATCCATCGAATTATTCGATTCGAATAATACGTCTGTTTCACCCCGTTCACCTGCAACCGTTTGTGCGATTGACGATTTTTCTATCTCAATGAAGATATTTAACCTCACTCTCTTGGTCGTATGAGTGTGAAATGTTCATCATGTGATTCGGTACTCTCTCGTGAAGTCGTAGTCTATATCTGTGTAGCAGGTAGCCGGCTAAGGTAGCTAAGCTACCGGCTAAGGTCCATTACCTGCTGGACCTTATGGCTTTGGGACACAAGGGATGTTTCAAAGACGATTAGCACCTTAGTGGGAGTATAGCAAATTGCTATTAGCAATTTCAATACTTTTCAGGAATTCTTACAAACCTGTTTCCATGGCTCGCTTCTTATGTCACACATACGCAATATACTCTCCAGTCAACGTGTGCTCTACAGCGAATGCTCGCTGTATGAAAGTCCTATTCAAGTAATCCCTTATCGTTTTGCGAAATTCTTTGTAATAGACTACTCGCTGCCACTATATCTCTCGCATCAGATCCCAACTCCCGATCTTCAGGAGAACACACACAACGCTATAATTTTCCCGCAGCGTTAGAAAGCTATTTCACAAGTCCTCATAAGGAGCAAAAATTGTGAGGCACCTTACGGTTTCCGAAACCGAATGGAAATTACGGTCTGCCTCGCAACGAAACCGGGT
>NW_003215244.1:0-1195 GCF_000006405.1 Perkinsus marinus ATCC 50983
ATTCGTGCATACGCTGCACAAGAGCTCCGGCAGTGCTAGCCGGGGCTCGTCCACGGACCTCGTTAGCCGCTACGACGACCATTGACCCTGGCAATCCACAAATATTATCGAATACTGCTATGGACCATGTTCGCCCTTCTCGGTAACGGAGTTGATGCCGTCGAGAAGTGGTACTTCCTACTCATCATTGATATGGCCACCGGCCTGTGCGAGATGACCCCCATTCACGACCTAAAGGCGTGTCGCCTGGAGAGTTTCTGGAGACACCCTTCTGTATGAGACCATCACCGAATATGACACGCCTGAGGTCCCACGATCTTCTTCTGTTTGGATGCCGCAAACGCGAATAGAGGTAAGGACGAACGTTTACCACCCTATACATACGGCATGTACAATAGACCTCTCCTGAACTTCAAAAGCGCTCCCGGGATAGAGTTTTACGTGTAAAATCCAATCCTAAGGGCGCTCTCGAAACTCAGGAGAGGTCTATTGAACACCCCGATAGTCATATTTCGCCTCAGTATACCTTACATGCACTTGCATAGTATTTTTTAGTGACATCGGTGAAATTTGGTGACAGTCTGTGGTTATTACCGAGGATTCCTATATTATTTTGTTCATGTCTGATCCTCCTGAAGACACGTCGTGGGCCGGAGACGGCAAAGTCCTCCAAACCAACGCCCAAGATGTGGCTGCAACTAGCAGCTCAGCAGAACCACTACAGTTGCCCCTTCAGCGGGTCGTTTCTCTACAAGGTCGTATTCGGGGATCCTCTGGACTGAGTAGAAGGCCATCCGAAGACGTCGACTCCTTAGTTTACTCCAACGTTAGTTCTGCCACACTTTTGAGAACTGATGGTAATAGCAGTAGATGTGATTACAGTCGAACTTCCGGAGAATCCTTGGTAGTGGGTCGTCCTCCTCCCACGTCAAGTCCCTGCACTAGCCCTACACATCCTGTTACTACCCCCACAGGGCGAGGTGAGGACGATT
Organism: Perkinsus marinus ATCC 50983; assembly: GCF_000006405.1. Classification (NCBI taxonomy): domain Eukaryota; phylum Perkinsozoa; order Perkinsida; family Perkinsidae; genus Perkinsus; species Perkinsus marinus. Next base: position 993 of record NW_003215244.1, read on the forward strand.
CAACGACCAAGTATCGGTCATCGATTTCAAGTGGTTCCCCTCACCAGCAGGCCACCAAATGTCACTGTATCATCATGTAGTAGCGTTTAAACGCCTAATTCCAGACCTCCTCGTCCCCTTCTGGTACGTTATCATAGTCTCATTTCTTTATCTCATGTTGGCGTTATGTACTCGTACTCCTGATTATCTCCACTTAGTCTTTC
>NW_003203763.1:0-1932 GCF_000006405.1 Perkinsus marinus ATCC 50983
TTAAGAGTACTGATATAGCACGTAATAGTAGCATTAAGGGTATTTTCACTGAGGTGTGGTATCAGGTGCTTGCCGATATACTGATGTATTACAGGATTCATTTGATGTCCTCGAGGTACTTGATGACTTTGTCTCGAAGGCTAATAACATATTATTGATGACTACCGAGCAATGTACTACTATCATTACGAAGTGTAGGAAAGATGGTATTATTATAATATCATTCTTAGATGTACAGCTATTAGCTGCCTCTATCGTTATGGAAAGTAAGAGGCAGTCCCTCTATACTAAAAGCAATAATAGTGCAACTACCAAACTAGCTACTATACTATTCGATCAATATAGCCTTTATGGTAATAGTAGTAGTGATAGTAGTGATAATAACAGTTGTTAGGTACACGTAACGATCTACGTCCAGATGATATAATAACAATTATAGAGGCATCATTACAGAACAGTAATGAAGTGTCTAGGAAGTGGACATTCCAAGACCCTATCCTGGCTGAGGCTATTAGAGTAATATTATTAGTATTAATACCACGACGTCGTTTAAGTGATGGTTATAGTAGGTATTGGTACCTGTTATACATGATGCCGACTCTAAGGTCCTTATTCAATTTATAACAACATTATCACACAATAAGGATGTCCTACCTAACCTAAGCCAACTGAATAGGTAGTAGTAGTAGTAGTAGTAGTAGTAGTAGTAGTAGTAGTAGTAGTAGTATTGGCATTGATAGTATCATCGTTGTTATTGTAATAGATATTCTCCTATAGCACAGTTATCATCGTCAATACTATCAACATTATCAACAACATCACCAACACTGAGTGTTAGGGATATGACTCAAGCCTTAAAGGCAATGGCAAGACTAGATTGGTAACCACTCCTCATCCTCCTACTCTGAGTAGTAGTGATAAGGATATAGGTACTCAACACGATGTATAACAGCTATCACTGATGCCATTATTAATGCTAGACTTACCTCAACTAGTATGGATCATATCGGCGATCTTGTATGGACTACTACTATTATTATTATCCTTATTATCCCTATATAGGCGCAGTCACTGAGAGTAATGCGTGTACATGATAGCCCTCTATTAAGAAAGCTAGTAACATGGTATAAGTGGATGTTGAAGGCATCATATGGTCCTCCACCGTAATGATGATAGTAGCAGCAGTAGACTACCTTGCTGAGAGTACTAATAGATACCCTCCTGAGGTGCGAGCTCATCTAGCATCATTTGCTATGCCTATAGCTGATCTCGGATATACTTCAACTCACTTTATCGATATCATTGAGGCAGCCTTGATAGAGCAACAACATGATGATGATGATGATGGCCATACTGCAAACCCTAAGTGGGCAACATCATCATCATCATACTCCTATATCATGTTCATCATCATCATGCCTTAGATTACTCATATCATTCCTATACATACTATCACGACAAGGGCAAGAGGTATTCAGTCGTCCATCATACATTGCTGGAGTTAGAAGGTTGGTATCAACACCTGAGGAGGAGTTACAAGGCCTATCAGCTGCTGATTGGATTAAAGCCTTCCAAGTCATCATATACCTCCTCATAGGGGTAGTAGTAGTAAGTGTGGTAGTAGGTCCATCTTGGGCCGGCTATTGAAGGCCTACCTTATATTAAGAAGGAGTTGGTATATGATGCTGGTGTTAAGAAGTTTATAGAGGATAATGCATCATTTAGTTGGTAGTAGTAGTAGGAAGAAGAGTGGTATTATTATAATAAGTTTTTTATGATAGGTATTCAGCCCAGGAGAGGAGTAGGACTCAGTTCCTTCACTCTGATATGTATCAAGCCTTACGACATACCATAGAAGAGGATCTACAATGGCCTTTCTATACTGCTAATCAACTAGGGGAGGTTATTACCATCATGCTTTCTAGTCGTAGT
>NW_003210941.1:0-2032 GCF_000006405.1 Perkinsus marinus ATCC 50983
CTTCATGGATGTCAAGTGCCCTTGGTTGCTCCCAGATCACTACCGTCTTCTCGTAATATCAACAACTGGAATGGTTTCATCCTCTTCTTAATCTTTTTCATATGACCATTCCTTGATGTCATTTCGTTATGTTGTCATTTCGTCATTCCTTGTTTGTCCATGCACACATCATCTCATGTTCAGGCACGCTCAGACTGTCGTCCTTTGCGGTAACTGCAACGTGATGCTCTGCCAGCCCACTGGTGGTCGCGCTCGTCTCACTGAGGGTACTTCTTATCGTAGGAAGGATTAAGTAGTCAAGTTGCAATAACTTCTTATACGCTCATTGGTATATTTACGTGTTGATGATCTCTAGCTACTACCTGTGGAGGAAGGTGTTTGTCTGCTGCCAAGTTTCGGTGACTGCAGTTTGCTTACACTCTGACCGGTAGTCGGCGATCCTGTACACATAACGGCGGCTTCCAGGATTGACTTATTGTTGTTGCGTTAATTGGAATGTGTTTATGATGCTATTGATGGGGTAGCCAAGTGGGAGATCATTCTTTTGAATGAAAGTATCATATGTTTTCTGTTGTGAGGCGGGGATATTTATTTATCGGAGGAGAAAGTCAAGTTGATGGTGCTCTTACGCTTTAAGGCGATAAGTTTTCTGATCAGCCTATGGTTATCATCCACCCTGAAACGACTCTTTTGCACAAGGGAAGAACTGTCGTACTGAACATCAACCGCAATTGAAAGATCGTCAAGTCATTGGATTCGAGTTTGCTATCTCATATCGAGTTATTGATAGTCATTCATCCCAGAACAGTTTATATAATCAACACGACACTACCGAGTGAAATATCTTAAATTTTATGCTGAATATGATTACGGAATTCTTCTAGTCCGAGGACGTCTCTTGTAGACCAATTTGGTAATCTCGTCAACAGTCTTGTCGACACTCCAACCAGTGGAGTCCATAACAACCTATTATCACGAGTCAATTATCTACTATGAATACCAATCTTACCGCTCCATCAGCAACTTTAAGGGGATCCGTCTTCCGATAGAAATCGGCCCGATCCCTGGCTCTAACATCAGCCAAGGTACGGGCGAAATCGCCACCTATATGATATCATACTGTCTTATAGAGAGGACTAATCTGGTGTAACCTATTTGTCTCTGTCGACGCCGAGCTCTCTCCTCAGCAGATGCATCCAAATAGATCTTAACCTCAGCATCAGGGAATACTATCGATCCTAACATACATATCAGTATCACTCTCAGGAACGCGCTCCGACCGCCACTCATAGCACCTGTATCCCTTCCCTCAATAACAACACCCTCCTTGTTATTATAGGCTCTACTCCTCAAGGAGTCTACAACAGCAGCTTTGACTTGCGGAATCTGGGCTATCTTTGCAGTGAGTAATGATATCGGGGGTGTACGAATGGCATCGGTTATATCCCGATTACCTGTAAACTAGATGGGGCTCCTTAACAAACGTACCCCACCTAGTACCAACAAACACTCTCTTATCACGAGTGAAGATGACTTGCTCCAACAAGGCCCGAAACGCTTCATAAGCCAATGATTCAATACCACCCTTGATATCACCTTCGTTCACGAATAGAGCGATGCTGCGATAGAGAGCTCCACTATCAAGCTTAGTGAACCTAACGATGGGAGTCCGCTTCCGCCGGTATAGTAGCCGTGAATTACCCGCTCAGGCTGTCAGCGAGCATCTCGGCAACCACACTCTTTCCACTACCTGCCGGGCCATCTATGGTGATTGTAAAGGCCTTCTTCTTCGGGATGAATCTCTTCCTCAAAGATAGACCAACAAGCACAGCACCAGTCATGAGAGGTGCTAGTAGCAACGATGGACTGATATGCAGAGGGTATATGGGATGATTATTAGATAACGATGCTGCACCTCGTAATGTACCTTTGGACCCACATATTTATAGGATATGTAGGGGGCTCGTCCAACCTGTGCCTTGTAGGGAGGGATGTTCCTTCGTCATTACTACTTCTTGAGATTTGTGTGGTA
>NW_003199300.1:0-1761 GCF_000006405.1 Perkinsus marinus ATCC 50983
CCCCTCTGAAGTTCAGGTGTCCATTCTGGTGAGGTAGGGCCATAAGGACCACCCCATACTCGTGACCCTAAGGAGCTCCTGTATGCAGCGGAACACCCCCAGCAGCCTACCCCAGGGATTCCTGAGCTTAAGCAACCGCAGGCCGTCAAGAGCCACAACCTGGTGGAGCATAATGCGTATGAATGACTACTACTACGGTCTCTGTACATTGAGTATGGAGTAGCAGTGCTCGCTGAATAACCCCATAGCCTCGTACTCTTCCTTACTGACACCATCGACAAACCCACAGCTCGCACACATAATGTGTACCCCGTCATGGCTGACCAGAGAGCCTACGATAGGTAATGATAGAGCATCCCTACGATGGGCATACCCCACAACACGTCATCGTCTTCCTGGATGATCCCACCATTGGTGCTGCCCTGCTGGTCAGCTTGCAGTCGGTAGACCGTACATGGCCACCCGGTGAGCATGGTCAGGCCTTCTGATGCAGTCCCTGGAACGGATTAGTTCATCACCAAGGAGGGGATGAATTCAACGCATACCTGCTTCGATAGCTTCGTAGGAGCCGCTGAGCTTGGCATAAGCCTTCTCGAGGAGAGATACCCATAGCACTCGAGAGCTCCTGCCCGCAAAAACTCGGTGCCCAGGGGTGGTAGATAGGAAATGGTCATCCACAACCACCAACCGCCATGCACCATTGGAATCACAGAGGCGGACTAGGTAGACTCCCACGGTGGACCTCTCAGTGGTATCCTGAGGTAGGTTATACTACCTGGGGAAACTATGGTACCCACCTGGTACGGGAAAAGATCTTTGACGAGCTCTGGCCGTTGCTGACAGAGGGCCGCCAACGCTGACAGCATCCAGCAATCTCCGAGGGCTCCCTGTGAGCATGGAAGACTGCACTAGTCACAGCAAGATGTCCTCGTACCTGTAGGACGTCTTCAGGGACAGGACCAGTAGTAGGGTCGAAGAGGGTGTACCCCGGGCCAGGCCTCAACCACGGCAGTGCTGCAACCTAGGTGGATGCCATGGTAGAAATGCGGCCAGGCTGAGTTACTTTGTCCCATCTGTTGTGAATATTGCTCACTGTGGTCGGCGGCTGTGAGTGAGGAGGATCCTTGAACAAGGAAAGTGGACCGGGAGGGAAGGCGTCATCAACGAAGGGCTGGTTCAGCTTGAGACACCTATCAATAATGTAAGTATCGACACCAACATAGACTGTCTCACATTTCCGTTATAAACGATAGTCGTGATCTTGCCGCAGTTGCCGCATCCTCGGCTGATAAGATGGACCTTTTAGTGCCATCTTGCCCATCACCGGTGACCTCGAAGACCATGTAGTTGGGGTGAGGTGGGCCTCCTCCCCTTACCTCTCCACTACAGGGCCCACTCTCCACTGGTGTGAGGACCTTACACGCCTGACAGGTCACTACTGTCGCCGGCGGACGGCTTATTATAAACCTGTGAGTAGCACTAAAGACAGCCTATATAGCCGATAAGGAATACTCGAGCATCCTTTTGCAACCTCGACATGTCATCCTCTCTTTAGGAGGACCATTACCACAGAACGAGCAGGAAGGCACGCTCACTGGATACCACTTATCGCACGTCACACAATACCATCGTACCACTCCCTGTCCACTATGTGGTCTCTGTGCCTGAGGGCGGGCCAAGGAACCACTACTGTGCTGAGTCTCCCCCACCTTCCTAGGCGTTTCGGCCTCTAGATATGCTGGGTTGGCTTCACTCTCACAA
>NW_003211454.1:0-1171 GCF_000006405.1 Perkinsus marinus ATCC 50983
CGCTGACATGAACCCTCAAATCTCGTCCACGCTCCCCCACTCTATAGTTCACAGAATCTAGGTGTATGTTTGAACTGTATCAGAATAGCCATGGATATGATATTCGAGACACCAAAGTTCAGCAATCGCTGACATGAACGGTCAAATTCCGTCCACGCTCCCCCACTCTATAGTTCACAGAATCTAGGTGTATGTTCGAACTGTATCAGAATAGCCATGGATATGATATTCGAGACACCAAAGTTCAGCAATCGCTGACATGAACGGTCAAATTCCGTCCACGCTCCCCCACTCTATAGCTCACAGAATCTAGGTGTATGTTCGAACTGTATCAGAATAGCCGTGGATATGATATTCGAGACCCCAAAGTTCAGCAACCGTTGACATGAACCCTCAAATCTCGTCCACGCTCCCCCACTCTATAATTCACAGAATCTAGGTGTATGTTTGAACTGTATCAGAATAGCCATGGATATGATATTCGAGACACCAAAGTTCAGCAATCGCTGACATGAACCCTCAAGTCTCGTCCACGCTCCCCAACTCTATAGTTCACAGAATCTAGGTGTATGTTTGAACTGTATCAGAATAGCCATGGATATGATATTCGAGACACCAAAGTTCAGCAATCGCTGACATGAACGGTCAAATTCCGTCCACGCTCCCCCACTCTATAGTTCACAGAATCTAGGTGTATGTTCGAACTGTATCAGAATAGCCGTGGATATGATATTCGAGACCCCAAAGTTCAGCAACCGTTGACATGAATCCTCAAATCTCGTCCACGCTCCCCCACTCTATAATTCACAGAATCTAGGTGTATGTTTGAACTGTATCAGAATAGCCATGGATATGATATTCGAGACGCCAAAGTTCAGCAATCGCTGACATGAACCCTCAAATCTCGTCCACGCTCCCCCACTCTATAATTCACAGAATCTAGGTGTATGCTTGAACTGTATCAAAATAGCCATGGATATGATATTCGAGACACCAAAGTTCAGCAATCGCTGACATGAACCCTCAAATCTCGTCCACGCTCCCCAACTCTATAGTTCACAGAATCTAGGTGTGTACTTGAACTGTATCAAAATAGCCATGGATATGATATTCGAGACACCAAAGTTCAGCAATCGCTGACATGAACCCTCAAATCTCGTCCACGCTCCCC
>NW_003211775.1:0-1566 GCF_000006405.1 Perkinsus marinus ATCC 50983
TGTAATCATGTTGGTATCATCGATACCGTCAGGTGGATCCGTCTTGGTACTTCTGGTGGCTGTGGTGTTGCTCCCGGAACCGTTGTATGCACCACTCAGGCCATCAATGATGAGATCAAGCCCTGTTGGAGGACTGTGCAGCTCGGTAAGGTCTTCGAGATCCCTACCGATGTTCTCGATATGCAGTTTGTCGATGATATCATCGCCAGCGCCCCTGAGGATATTCCTGTTGTGAAGGGTAAGACCATGGCTGCTGATGATTTCTTCGAGGGTCAGGGACGAACTGATGGTGCTCTTACCCCTTGGTATACTGAGGAGGATAAGATTAACTTCCTCCATCGCCTACATGATGCTGGTGTCCGCAACATCGAGATGGAGAGTGTCGCCCTCATGGGCTTCTGCCAGCGTGCCAAGATCCCCGCTGCTTGCGTATGTGTGACCTTGGTTAACAGGTTGGAGGGTGATCAGATTACCTCTACTAAGAGACAACTCGCCAAGTACAACGAGTACTCCATTCGTGTGGTCAGCAACTTCATTGCTACCACTCAGGCAAAGATTGCCCATTAAATGATTTATTCATTTGTATTATCCTGAATTTGTTGTATTTTCCAAATAACGAGACTCTAGGTAGTCTTGAGGTTAGACAATAACCTAACTACTGTCGGATTTGGGTGATTACTTTATGCTTCATCATACTTGTAGATCATGCTTTGAGTTTGTCAGTTGGGTGCACGGGCAACAGAGGGAAATGATTTCTCTGCATGAGAAAAACTTGTGATTTCAAAAACAATGTTATTGTGCTTCGTGATTATAAAATTGTCCCATTTTGTTTCCCAGACATGAGAAATTCTTTATAAGCTGTTTTTATTGTGCTGACACACATAATCGGAAGTGGGCTGATGATGGTCGCAAACTGTTAGTGCTGTGGAGTAATCTCTCGAGACTGTCCTAGACATTAATTTTCATGTGCCGTAGCGAAATTTCAAACGGCCACTGCCCAAGTGCGCTCCTGTGTCCGAACAAGCAGAGGATCCAAAGTTCGAACGGCAAGAGCGATTGCTGCGAGCGACACACTCGGAAGATTTCCATGTTGTCAATCTACAGCCATATTGCCTGAGTCAGTATGGCTTATTATCACCAAAAAGCACCCGCATGGAGATTTCTCTAACTGCAACGAAAGGAGTCGATATAGAAAGGCATTTTTACTGATAATAGTACAATAATGGCACTACAGTAATGGGACGGAGCGGTTCAATACATGCCAACTCGCTGGCGTTGATTAATAGTTCTACCAAGTACGTCACGTTCTTCTAATGTTAAAGTGGACAAAGGCGGCCGCAATGATTCATCATACGTTTGTCGGATACTAGACGACGGAGATCTATAGGGGTCTGCAGGAAACATTACTAGTATACCAATAAGTTGCGAGGGGCTTACCCTCAGCCTTATGTTCTCCCTTACATAGTGGACAGACGAAACTAGTGCAACCAGGAGGGACATGGGCACACTTCTGGTGGTACACTTATCGCACATATCGCATGTGATCCAACTGTCTGTGTCCGTATG
>NW_003216247.1:0-1091 GCF_000006405.1 Perkinsus marinus ATCC 50983
TCCTCAACGCTCGAAGCAATATTACGGGAGACAGACGGTGTAAAAAATCCGGTGTGTACACGCTTCATGAACTTTGCTCAGCTACGGATCATAGCCAATGACTGACTTAAAGAGCTTGTGTTGTATACGTTTATCACGTGTATGAAGTCGCATGTTAATCCCGAGAATCCTGATTCTACCGATATCCGACTCGTATAATCCGAGTGAGTTCAGTACATGATGTGATTGTTCTAGGGCGGAAGAGGTCTCGAGACTTGCGAATCAGGAGAAGTTCCACGAAGAAACTATCACTAACCGCCAGACTTTTTCAAACAATCATTCCACTGAATCTAGTTAGAAATACTGAATGAATTACAGCCGTTAAACATTCGCACGTTAAATCCATCCTCAGTTGCCTCGAAGGTTATGACTCCTAAATGTTCAATGAGATCTAGTAAATCTGATTTACATCCGTGTGTGATGGGTGAACATGTTCGCCCAAACGTGCGGGCCTTTATATGTAGTGTTGTATCAAACAATTTGCTTACAATTGCAAGATACGGGACGGAAATGTAATATTCGTTTGAAGATGAACTGTTGAAGCTTTGCAGTCTCTGCAATCAGTGTGATCCAGACGTAATTGTGTGGCAGTGGTCATCTATGCTGATATCGCTAAGTGTGAAAGCTTCGAGATTGCAAGATAGCGTTATCAACTCATCATCAACTGTCCAAAAGTGCCAACGACAAGCTTTGGACAAGTTTTCGAGGGAAATGCAGACAAATCCACCTTTGGACATCACTTGGACAAGATGTTGTCCAAATGAGGCTAGATGTCCTTTTGGACATGTCGACACGTATTTGTTGTCCAAAAAACCTGTCCAAAGATCAGCCATGGTGTTGCTTTCGACGTTTCTTGTCCAAGTTGTACATTATTGGGCGAGCGCCACTGCGTTTTAAGTTGTCGAAACATAGCCCATGGGTTGAGTAATGGACACCTTGTCAACTGTTATACTTTGGACAAGAAAGTTGATGTGTCCAAAGAAGCGCTTACGGTCAGACGGTCAGAGGTAGTAGTAGGTTCTAGTTGTTAGTGTTGATCCCAATCGTACTAT
>NW_003215796.1:0-1076 GCF_000006405.1 Perkinsus marinus ATCC 50983
TCTAATATGCCGCTGGAGCGAAGGTCATCAAGATCAGAGCCTTGTCCAGCTCGAACAATCAGATTTTGAAGTTCTTCTCTGAATTAAGATGCTACTTAAGAGTTGTTGGCGCGATGCGACTGACACATCTTGGCAACCCACTTAGCAACCTCGCCGCCAGCGGCTATCCTCCGGAGTGTAACATCATATTGATGCTCAAAACTGCCAGATCCTAAGCTTAGCCTCTCAGAGTTCCATAGCTGACCTTGTGGAACTGGTGCGGGCTGTATAGCCTCGACTGACAGCGACATGGCATCAAGACGATGCACTACATGATAGGAGACTAGCACTTTCGTGCTCGTCGGAGCTTTGCAGTATACTGGACTCGCCGAGGTCTCTCGCCAGTAAAGCCAAATCGTCTGTTGCTAGAGGGAAAAGATTGAGCGGTGAGCCCAAATGATGAGCAGGAAAGACTTGCAGCCTTGCTGTTATCCTCTATTCCGATGTTCACATCATTGCTATCGTTATCGTCGCTAATTTTAGGTATCGGATCCGTGAGAGTGATCCGCGAGCAATCCAATCCGTGTGTTCGAGCGATTTCTCGACACCGCTGCTCACATTGGTCAACTAGCCTGCTTCAACGAAGATACATGGTGTAACCTACTTCGCTGAGGGCCGGCTTCACGGTAGCTTTCGAAAAATATGGCGAGTTCTGATCCGTCATGGGTATCTGAGCAACATACGCAAAGACAGACATAGACGCTGAGGTGGATAAGACATTGATATGCCCCACGTCGTATACGATATGAATTTGAGCAGGCGCTACGGAAAGGGCAAAGCCTCCATGTCGAGGGTTAAACGCATTGTGAAATTACTTCCTGTAACCTAGAACATATCGAGTTTCTTGCGACACTACTCTCTCAATGTGGGAGCCTCATACTAGGTAGTTCCTACCTCGCTCGCCCTGTGGTTGAGAGTCATGCCATTGGCCTTTGAGATAAGGAGCCACACTCCAAGGGAAACAAATATATTGATGTGGTTCCTGATGGTCATTCGAATGAGGTAAAACTGAACAAGAAAGAAAACTACACTACACA
>NW_003203586.1:0-965 GCF_000006405.1 Perkinsus marinus ATCC 50983
ATAGTATCTAAGTTCACAGCCGAGACCTCACGCACAATTCCCATGTTATTGGGATCTGATGAGAAAATAGAGAAGTCACAATTGTTGTAAGTAGGCCCGAAGTCCTTCGGCGCAGCTTGATCCACCCCATAGGTCTTCTCGGCTCTGCACGTCAGAGAGACCAGAGAGAAAACAGACAGCACGGTATAAGCGTGGGCCACCATCATTGGAGAAGTTGGGACTGGGGAACTGAAGGGCAGAACACTAGTCTAGGAGGCTCATCGACTAGACTGACTCCAGTGAGATGAGTATTATCCAGATGCGATGAGAGGGAACACGGTGCGAGCGTAACACATTGAAACGACTGGAGATATCGGGCCAAGCGTATGCGTGCCAAGATTTTGTGATACTCTCCTCCGTGCGGAATGGGCGGCAGGTAGCAGCTCCCTAGGACTTTATAATCCACATACTTCACCACTGAGAATTCTCTGGTCTGCAACCTGTGGACGACAGGTGCTATTCTGCTGTCCAGACCGCTCAAATAAGGACTCCTACAAATAAGACGAGGACGATCCGCTGGGTCGTCACAATTACTCCTGTCATACGAGACTGTCGCACGCAATGCGTGATCGGAGTGATCGGAGCAGTACCGATATGCGTGCCACGCATATCGGTACTGCTTCGATCACTGCGATAATCACAGTGGTCGAAGCAGTACCTGGAGTAGCTCTAGCAGATACAGCTGGCAGGCTGCTCAATTTCATTGTGTGAACTGATGCAAAGGAGCAGTGGAGGGTCCTGCCTACCACCCATGGGTTGAGCAGCTCAACTTGAGCAAGGTTCGATTCGGGAAGCAATCAGATTGTCACAATCTACAATTAACGGGCACATCGACACAGGACCTTAAACTCCCGCATTGCAGCTGAGAGCGTAGTATTCCATGGCCCAACGAATCGGCCTGAGACCATCAGTGGCGCTGCACTACC
>NW_003214270.1:0-1394 GCF_000006405.1 Perkinsus marinus ATCC 50983
TTTTGGGCAGTGAGCGAGACTCGGTATACAGAGTGGCTCCAATCGTGGTATCTTGTGAGCCTTCCGCAGAACGTGCCGCTCGGCATAGCGGGGGTATTTCCCAGTCAAGGAGGACGGCCTGGGGGGCGGTCGCAGTTTTCCGCTTTCTACAATGGCATGCTGGATTGCGCGATCTTGATGGAGAGGAATTTGATGAGCAGCATTGCAATCGGCTAATTCCACGAAGCGTGCAGATGGTCGATGGGAAGCTCGGCCCGTACCTCACTGATGGCAATACAAAGACATTGCGGCCCTGCGGACCAGTCTTCCTGGACCGAGTCGACGGGCCCGACTCGGCCCACGTTCTAATGTTTCGAACGGGCACGGCATCAGGCAGGGTCTATTTCTTGCCGATAGTGCCAAAATCGGCCCGGTTCGTACGAGTAGTGCTTGTGAGATCTGCGCACCGAGCGACACGCCATGGCGATTTACCAAGTACATGTGGAGCGGTATGTGACTTTCATACCAAGAGTGTGGAAAAAGCTGCCAGATCTTTGATTCAGTCCTGTTTGGTCTGCCAACTAGTACGCCCCCGCCGCGTCTGGACACAGCCTCCGAGTTTGGGCAACGGGCACATTGACCGTTTGAAGTTACATTAACCGTATTACAGGTGTGGGGTTGACTATTATACTCTGGGAGAGCATCGAAAGATGATGAGCGTGACATGTCTCATCACTGGTCATACCACCTAGGTGAGAGATTCGAAAGAGGACCTGGATATGTTGATGTTGATACTCAGGACAGTGCAGACTGCACTGTGCAGTTCGAGAGAGGCGGCCTCAGGGAACTTGTGTTTGATGCAGCATCTTACTTCACTGGTCTGGAAATTCGTGGATTTCTGTGCTGAAAAGTTAGGCGCCAGAGTCGAACCTCTCAGTGTGCCATCGCCTTTTGAGGGAGGGCGGTTCGAAAAGCTGCACGATCTCGGAGGTCGCAAGATGCGAATATTGTTGAGAACTCATGCCGGGAGGGTTTCCGGGTTGACTGATGACGAATTAGATCTCATTCTCTCCGAAGTGTGCTTCTTTGAGAGAGAAGAAGCCTTCTTGCTCGTCCTACGCTGAGAGTTTCTTATGATGCGGACGGTTGCAAACGGATTATAACCCCGACGTGCTGTGCTGGGGTTACACCCGAACGTATGGACCAGAGTTCGGCTATGCTACTAGTCCCGAACCGATATGTCCGGCACGCGAGAGCGTCATCATACGGCAAGAGTTCGTCGACTATCACTGGAGGGTCTTGAAGGAGCGAACCCTAGAGACGGTCCAATCGAAGTGTCCTTTATGGAGGACCAAGACCACCTAGAGATTGGAACGGCGGTACTAGTTTATGCTCCGTCGAACCGTGAATTAGGG
>NW_003204622.1:0-1714 GCF_000006405.1 Perkinsus marinus ATCC 50983
TGGAGTCTTCCACACATATACAGGTTAAGTGGCCTATCCCCTCTGATACTGCTGCTACTACTATGCAAAGCATCGCCCCTACTCCTATGGGTAGCAATCAGGTTGTACAGCGCTCAGGAAGGATCTCCCAGGTACTGTTGACTCCAAGGGTGGCAACCGCTTCCCTCTATGGGCAACCGTATTAATAGTGGTTAGTGTAGTGATTCTTATTATCGGTGGCATTGGTTTACGATGGTGGATAAGTAAGAGTTCAGCTAGCCCTCCGCCACACACCAATACTCGCTGTAGATAAGCGCCGGAGAGAGCGCGCACGAGCTAACGTCCAAGCCTACTACAAAGGTAGGCGACTCGAGAGGTCGGTGAGCCCAACACCCCCAAGCCAAGGGAAGCAAGCCTCTCCTCCTGCACCCCATTCACACTATGCTAGATTTCTTAGGGTTGATGATATAGCAAGCAGTGTACGTCGGATGCATCAAACGTGTTGTAGTTGTTTGCATCCCAGATAGCATCAACATCATCAGCTGAGAGTAATGTTGAGAAAGGCCACCATGCATCAACAGCACACCATGACCATCGTCACCACAGAAGGTACACAGCCTCTGTTCGCATTGTCAATCGACCTTTCACAGGAGGGAGCCCATTGAGAGCAGTCATCATGGGCAGCAACAGCAGCATCGACATCATCATCATCACCACGATCAACGAAGTGATGCATCTAGTCGTAGCCCCGAGCCAGCTCGAGCCTCGCGTTATAAGCACCGCACTTTGCGACACTAGTCATGATCAACATGTTCTGTGTGATAATCCTATGTTGTGTTTAGAGGGCTTTGGATGCCGCGTTATACGTGGATTGAAGTGTCGTCGCGTCCGAGTGACAAGTTGAGACAGTACTGATGACCGATGACGAGGGAGCTTATGTTCCATCATGCATCCTACTGATGCTTACCAAACGACTTATTAATACTCAGAAACAGAAGCATATTAGGCATGCACGACGTACATGCTACCCTCGCTGCTTCCTCACTCACATAGATACCCGCACTTCCTTCTGTCACAGAAACTCTGTGTATCACCGAGGCATAGGCCGAGGGATTGGCTGGACCACGGATAGAGTGATGTATCGGAGTTGCCAGAATATACATCCGGATGAAGTGATCAGTGGATCAAGAGGAAACCTGACTCATCCGAGTCATCAGCGCACCTGGCAGAGCATGATTCCAACCTTGAGAGGAGCTTGGGTCTTCCCCATCCCACTATATGGTCTACTTAATGTTCCCTGGCCCAGGCCTGTGAAAAGTCACCAAGTTTGGGTGCGTACCGGCGATGATGCTCATCTCAGCGATCCCGCAAATCGGGCTTCCCGGCGCGTTAAATTAGCACGCTCGAAGCACGTGGGTCTGGAGACAAGCTAGGCTTGTCCATGAAGAGTCGAGCTTGAAGGCTGCACTCACAGGATTAATGCTGCTTGGTATCCGTGATACCACTATGATGCCACGTCTACATCAAGGATGGGAAAAGTGCGGTCTACAAGCAAGTCGGCTCTTCTCACACCGAGCACAGTGCTCGGTGTGAGAGGGATGGGTAGCGCAAAATGACAGCACTATCTACGCGACACTCTGATCTGCAAGCTATCCTTAACGCGTGCATACGTGGTGCAATCTTGCACGCGTGCGCTGTGTATCGACTGTCCCTTTTTTTGGCAGCGGAGCGACGT
>NW_003213054.1:0-2877 GCF_000006405.1 Perkinsus marinus ATCC 50983
CCAGCCCAGTCATAAACATCCACCCACAAGAGTCCCTTAGTGGCCCACGGGTCGATAGTCATACGACTTCTCAGTGACATCACCGCACCTTGTTATGAGTCATCATTTGAGCCCATATACTCGTGTGCTATAGACCTCTGTAAGTGCACGACTATAAGATGAAGCCATCTCAACTGTGGCCTCCCTTTACGATGACGATCTCCGTCCTCCACCTTCATATTCCATGTAGACACTAGAAAAACCCAAATCATTCTTTTCGATAATACACACTAGCTGGAGCGCCTCGCACTCGCGTCTATTGCTATTGATAGGCACTGATACCAACCGGCCAACCCTGAAACGGTCAGACTGAGCATGAACGAGGGGATTGTCGAAACAAAAAGCCTGTGATATCGATCACAATGGCGAGCGCGGTTGTTGGCGCAAACTCACAATGACGTCATCGTTGAACCACCATCCTGCTACTGTATATGTCTCGTGTACCTAATGCTTTCGAAATGAACTATGATGGTTGGGGATCTGCACGGTGAGCATCTCACGACAATATTTTGCCCATTATGAGTCCGCATTCAGACCCAACGCCGCTTTAGCTGCTCTTACCACACTACAATCGATTCAGAACATGGAACATTACTCGAGTGGGGAATAGGTTACTCGTATCCTCCAGTACCCGCTGACCGCAAGTTCGAGCCGCGGCTGTGGACTTTCTACCTAATTTTTATCGCTAGTATGGCGCAAATGATCAGGTACATCATCATCATCATCATCATCATCATCATCGCCATCCACGGAACATCCACTATCATATACTATTGAACCAAGTAATAGTAGTAGTAATAGTAGTAGTAGTAGTAGTAGTAGTAGTAGTGAAGATAATAGGGATGGTATCGGTAGTGATAAGAGCGATAGTAGTGACATCTGAGATGAACTCCCTAATCTATCACTTACCTAAATCCCATGCCAGATAGTAAGCGACAACGGACGCTATCGGGGGACGAAACGGTATGCAGTCCTGCCTTTGCTGGTGGCCTAAGGCATACTCACTCTGCCGTCTCCAAAAGGGATCGAGCCCGTCGCAAACCCGAGTACATCCGCTTCTCCCGATTTGGCGAGCCCAGGACGGATTCTCCGAAACAGGTGAGCACTATCGCCACTGCATATGCAGTGTGCTATCGGATGCCCTCAGGTGTCTCTGTCGTTACCACATAACCATCACAACCGCATATTTGAAGATGAATCGTTAGGATATAGCTCTCCTACGTCACACGATGCGGTCTTGGATGCACTCAATGAAGCATTCGGTAAAACATAAGATTTGCTGCTAGGTAGCAGAGCTCCCTACTCTCAGCGCAAGGCCGGGATGCTTCGAATCGACTTGATCAGCCGTCATGTGTTTTCGGCCTCCCCAGTAGGATGCGATTTAGCTCGCTATGATGGTACTCTGTAATGATTTGTTCAGTCCATCGCGAGTCCAACTCAGTCGGCGGTGTGCCCAAGTCTACCTCGTGGGAAGGCTTGACAGGATCCCCCCGAATGCACTATCGAGTACCGTCAACCAGGAGGACCAAGACTAAGCCGGAAATGGTAGGGAACTTTTCCACGTGCACTGCTAAGGGGTTATTGTAGGGCCGCCGTCAAGGATCCCCGTCTCGGAAGCTTCCCTCCTGGGCCGAAAACTTGATCGCAGACGAGGTACTATCTAGTCCATCTCGGGGTGTCTATCCAGATTTTTCATGTAGCCGACTGAGCCCCCCAAGATTCGACTCGGGGAGGCTGGCAGGAGTCGTTTAAAGGCTATACTCTCTCAGAGTCTTCGCAACAACCCTGGTCTCCGGGCCGTAGGAGCCTCTGGCCACCCTCAGATCTCATCGTTGTCGTTCGTACTGTAAGGTATGTAACAGCATCGCTAGACTCAAGAGTGCTACGGTACAACAACTACTGCGTATGGCAGAGGTATGCGGGTGCATGGACCAGGCCATGGCTATTGCTCGAGACTTCCACCGCACTAGAGCAATTAAGGTTAGTTCACCAGCACCCTGGCCTCACCAGATCGCTAGTATTCAGAGCCGGAAGCCTCGAACCTCGCGGAGCAGTCAATCATCGAATAGTGTAATCACCAGTTCACGACACCACGAGGCAATCCTCTGTTCAGATGATACAGTCGGCTTTCGGGGGAGTCCGTAGGGATGATGTCTCTACTGGTAATACTGAGCTGCATTCGACACGCAGCTGGATGAGGACTTAGACCAGTGACATATCGATTCATGAGACTTGCTTCGAACGGGGCGACGCCTCTGCATGGGTGCCACTTCCTAGTATTGTTATCTGGCGTGTTTTTCCATTGCCAATTTTACCAAGCCCTAATTTGTTATGGTTGCTATAATGGTCGCGTTGGTTGATCGTTGGGGAAACGCAAATGGACAAAATTGAGAAACAGAATGTGATAATATTGCACAGAAACAGTAGGGATATTTCAACTATACATTCACCATTTATGGACATCTTTATCGCCAGTGGACATGAAGGAATCGATAACGATAGAAAAAGCGGCAAAACCAGCACAGCCCATTGCCATAGCCTGAGGCCCTCCTTTGTAAGCTAGAGCGGCACCAGTGAGACAACCAGCATAAATAGAGTTGTTGAGATCATGAGATCCTCTGGCACGCTCTACAAAGCAGTCAACGCCCGAGTACACGGCTCCGCACTGAAATAAAGCAAAACAGAAGTTATTTTCGCGGAGCGACGCACCCAATTAGTAGTACCACTGCAAATCCTTTTGCCATCGAGAGGGATGCCTGTCCGAAGCCTTTGTACGCCTGGCGAACCTGTTGACTGGAATGGGAGACTCGCATCGACGATCTATGGGTTGCATCGTGT
>NW_003211821.1:0-1030 GCF_000006405.1 Perkinsus marinus ATCC 50983
GAACTGCGGTGGCTGGTCGCGTGACTATGGAAAGCGTTCGTGCGATACTCCGGCGGCACTCAGTGCTCGTTCCTATCCCACTGTGAGCTGTCTCGGCGCTGACGTAGTGTTATTTACGTTCTCAGCTACTCGCACGAATCCATTGGTATCTGCCTCCCATGAATATGAAGCTTGGGAGTTATCCTTGGTAGAGGACCACAAGGGGGACGAGGGGGAGCAAGCTAATTCGGATGGGAATGGCGAGACCACAACCACCACCACCCCGACGACGACGATAGACGACTTGCTGGTGAGTATGCACTTCTAGCGAGCACAGGCGAATCTGATGCTAGAGAGTAGTTCTTTTGGCAGTGAGCGTGCTACGATATGTTTCTTTGTGTTGTATATTGTGATGGCTTTCAGGAGGTGCTAATGCAAGTGGATGGTTTACCCTTGAGTGTACGCTTGAAATCCCGTGTGGTTACGGCTGTTGAGGCAGCCTTCGACTGGCGCGTGCGAGCGCAGTGTCTAGTGCACAATTTGAAACCGGAGAAATCTCGGCCTCGGCCGTGGGTGGGAGATCGGCGGACCTTGGTAAGCCCTTCCCACAGCACTTTACCCCCTCCCCATTGGTGCTCCTCAGGAGTACTGGTCGGGCCATGGCCAGCGGTGTCGGGACATCTTTGAGTCGCCAGAGTTCCCTCCGGGTACACCAGTACTTCCCCATGCAGTGGAGAACGTTGTGATCGCTCCCCCAGTGGAGGACTACATCCAGTCTACTCTCCAGATGCGGGTATTCTACCTCGTTGAGTGTTGCCGCCACTTCATGACGGTGAGTCGGTTTGCCATCATTTCCTATGGTCGGCCAACTCTCTGTTGGTAGGTCTACACGGATATGTGCGAAATATGTAACATTCCCACTACCTTGCATACGGACACAGACAGTTGGATCACATGCGATATGTGCGATAAGTGGTACCACCAGAAGTGTGCCCATGTCCCTCCTGGTTGCACTAGTTTCGTCTGTCCACTATGTAAGGGAGAACATAAG
>NW_003204329.1:0-5179 GCF_000006405.1 Perkinsus marinus ATCC 50983
AGGCAGACCACAATGCTACCACACAGGAATAGTACGATACTGAAGGCCCTCACTACCGTCATAGTATCGACAGTGATGTTGCTTTAGTACTACTCACTCATAGAGCAGAGGAATACACACCATACCTCATCACCACAGCACTGCATCACAAAATTGTCACAACTGTATCAACGGTCGTATGAATCGAGAGCGTCGGCAGCGCAACTAAGATGTGGGTATAAACGAAATTGTTCGTGGACGACCACAAAGGCCAAAGAAAACCACTATTGAGGTTATCTTGTGAACGATGATGGTCAACAGCAGGCATGATGGAGGGATTGGCAGCAACTGGTGCATCTTCTAGAATTAATCCAGAAGAGGATTCTTTCGGATGGGACTCATGAGAGGTACCATCTGGTGCATGTAGACGAATGCCCAACTGAAAGGGAGAAGAAGGATGAGGGAATAGGTGGATGGGCAGAGATGCACTTACAACATCCACATGCAAATGGTCGTGAGCCACACAAGAAGAATGGAGAGTCTAGTGCCTGAAGGAGGGATGGTATTCTCCAACAACGCGAGTCCACTTACTCTCGCCCTTAGTAATCTTGGGGGTCTCCTTAGCAAACAGGATGGGGGCCACGAAAGTGAACACCACTCCCAATACGGCAAAGATGATGGTACCGGTGATAAGACCTGTTGGGTATGATAAAAGTCCAGTTAAAGCAAACGCCCCTTACCAGGAGCATGGAATCCGAGAGAGGCGGGTGCTGCAGCGACGACACTCATGATGGAGAAGAAGACAGTTCCGAAGAAGTGTGAGAAAGCAAAAAAACTCCTGAAGTGATGAGCCACATTATTACCCGCTTGTCTTCAAGCCATTCCTACCACTTCAGCTACGGGAGCTTGTCAGTAAATTTCGTCAAAAATGGTTTAGGAAACCACTAAGTTAAGCTGAGGACTCTTCGTATGAAAGGGGAATCTCAAGAGAGCAAGATTCAACTAAGCACGTCAAACGTGGTTGAACTCCGCACTTGTGCTGCTTTTTCTCATGCTGAGGTGGGTCTGAGTTCACTTTACTGTTCGGAATTGTTCTGACGGAGAGTATAGCGTCTCGCCTTGCCAGAACTCCAATCTTCCAGCGTCATTTTCGCACGAAAAAGAACGGAATCGCAGCTACGTAAAGCGAATTGAGATGCGACTCAAAATTTAAAGGCAGCAAGCAGTATTGGACTACAATTACATCCAAGTAGTCGCATACCTGACACCACAGAAGATTCATCCCACTCGACGTTTTCCGAGAATCCAAGAATCGCGCTAGACAGGTTGGCATGGGTACATATGGCTTAGCTCTCCATGCATGGCTTAATCCTCTGCTTACGACAGACGCCGTTCTTAATGTGGCGTATATGCGTCAGGCGAATTCGGCCTCATTTACAGCGATGTCAGTCTTCCTGTCGTGTGCTCTGCCGAAATTGATTGAACTTATCTTGTGATATCTTGTGGTATCTTGTGGTTATGGCATGGGCGTTCTCTCGATGGAATTAATGTCATTAAAAGCACAACAGACCATTGGAAAGTATAGCCGAACCTTCCATACGATCTGCACGGATCTTCGCTATAAAACTCTGAGTTCTGAAGTCGAACCCGGGTCGTGTCACAACTTTTGATTCATATATTAGAAATTCTGACTATGTTTCATGAGTGTGGGAGTATCTCAGAATTGTGTCGAAGTTGTGGTTGAGGGAGGCCTCGATGCGGATGATGCTCCTCGCTCTCAGTCTTCCTAGTAAGAAGGCTATCCAAACGTCGCTGAAAGAAGATATTCAAGAAGCGGTCGGCAGAGGGCTGAGTTTGATACTCTTGTTAATGGCAGGTATGTGAACGGACCATTCATGCTTTACGGGACGATTCAAGGTCTGCATCTTGGCTTGGATGCTATCTATACATCGTTCCGCACGACTATTGGAAAAAGCAGCATACCGGGGTACCCAGTCGTGAATCACTCATTCTTGACAAAACATAACCTTGGTCAACTTGGATGTGAAATTGCGACCACCATCACTCACCGACCTACGTGGCCATCCTATCCGGTTCCAAAAAATGCCGGAAATCACTCCGACCAACTCCACCGCTTCCAAAGATATGAAAGGAGATAACCAGCAGAAGCCACGTAAGCTATCTTCTATTACCAGCAGATACCGGTAACCAAACCACTCTTCAAGCAGGATATCAACTCTATCAGCATAAACTGTGGACCACACACCACTGAGGTCTGACGTCGACTGACCATCTTAATTTTTTCCACCTCCACACTGTATATAGTTAACTCAGTAAACTCAACTGGCGTTGCGAAAACAGATCTCGCATTGGTTCAGTGTTGTTGTTCAAACTTAGGTATGCTTCGATATCTGGCATTTCCCGAAGCTTTTGTCGTATATTACTCACCATAGGAATGCCTAACACGTACCCGCCTACTCAGTCCAGCACGAAAACCCGTCAGGGCGAACAGACTTCAAAAGATTTTCGTGTCGAAGCACCCCCAATGAATAGCCGTGAGGCTCGCTACGGCGAAGCACAGATGAGGAGTCGCGCAGTGAGGCAAATGGAAATCCCTCGCTGTCGAATGATTGTTGCCAGATCCCACGGATGCCACAAATGATGGGCATCCCTGAGAGGTAACCTCACTTCTGGGCTCCAACGTTCATGAAAGGTTGAGTCGATCTCCCTCAGCCCCTCCCCTTTAATACCAAAGAAGTCGCCTTTCAGAGACGACAGTGAGCCCGACAGGCGAGGTTCCCTCGGAGAAGGCCACGCTTTCAGTCGAATTGATTGAGAGCTGCCGAGGAACACCTCTCCACGACATGTATCTTCAGGCTGAGCAGTTACTATCAGGATTGGAAGATACCCCAGATAAGCAATCAATGAACATGAAGAAGGTAGGCCTCATTTGGCCCCAGGTGTATCACTCTGTTTTCAGGCATTGACTGAGCTCGTCGAGGTTGGTGCATCAGAGCTGGTCAGACGGGCAAAGGTAACGAATGCAGGTCTGACGGAGTGCTTCGACCATCATTCAGTTCGATGAGGAGACTACACGGCAGCGGGAATCAGCAGAGAAACGTAAAGTGCGAGAGGCCAGAAGACGAGTTAGAGAAGAATTCCTTATGGGATGGAGCGTGATACACGGGGACTCGAGGTGGAGTACCACCATGCTAGTACTCCTGACTCTGGTTTGCCCCCTTCAGTGTCCTCTACACCAGCACATCTCGTGCTCCTAAAGGCCATCCACAAGCGCATATGCGGCGGTCTACACGTCGGCAAAGAGCCCGGGAGGCCGCCTAACTCTTGCTGGGGGCAAATATTCGTCCCAATGGTCGCCTGGTTCGATAGCATCTTCAGATTCCATGAACATTATTCATCTATGTTATTAGTCTATAACACATCATTTATATCATATATATTGTCATGTATCACCGCATAGTACGTGCTTTTCATTGAGGAGTTGTTGAGTCATCTCAAGTCGATGCGTGGAACAGCCACTAGTTGGCTTTCCATTAACCCGATTAATAGCACTTTGGAAACTGTCATCCGCGACTCTGAACTCAAGTCTGAAGTTTCCAATGCAAGTCGATGGGCTGTAAAGTAAGGTCCAATACCGCTCATTAGAAAGCGTGTGACAAGGACTACAACAGTCAACACGGCTTGATAGCTCTATCGAAATATGGAGACAGGCGAATAGGAGTTCTCATCCTAAAGCCGTCTCGTCTCAAAGAAAATAATCGATGGCGTACGCGCGTTTTACGACGCCGACTCGCGTCCCACGCGTCACCATCTATAGCGCAAACCCGCTATGGAAAATGGGGTGGTGAGAAATGAGGAAAGTCATGCCTCAAGGTGACAAAACGATCAATATCGCAGACGATTGGGGTTCTCAATCTGGCAGTGCTCCATGGTGGGTTCGATAATATCTCATAAGCTTCTATCAACTCTTATCTCCTCAATTTGTTCGTAGTCATTGTGTGTAACCTTGGGTGTAACCATTAAACTAAACTTATCGTGCATCACACGAGGCACTGTTGTCTTTTTGGAGCACTCTTTCGGCCATGCCGCAGGGCGTGGCATCAGAGCGTCATCAAATTTTGACCTATGGTTTGTACGGCGATACCGTCACATTGTGGTTGCCGGTACGACTCCTCTAACGGTCGTCATAAAGCGGACCCCGAGAAACCGTCTTCACGGCTGCTCGGTTGCTTTGAGAGTATCCTCTCCCGACAGCCTTCTGGTTGGGAGAGGAGTTACAATCCGCGGCCTGATGCCGAGGGGCTGGAACTCGGACCCTGGCTGCTTGACGGTATAGAATGCAACGTGATGAATAACGAAGAGATGACCTAGGGCGTCCTCTTCGCAGCAGATCGAAATGTGTAATCACAAACAAAAAACCCACCATCACTGACGATAGAGCATTAAATTAGGTGAGATACCTCGAGTAGATGACGAAGAGCAAGCTGTTATTATTCCGTTGAGCCTTAGTCACCAGTAAAGACTTGCCACTTGTATCGCGACTTATATCCCATCAAGAGGATTTACGATTATTCCCCTAGACTTCCTTGTCCAAATAATCGCTGTTGTCTGGAATCACTACACAGCACTCCCTCAATTGAGCAACACGGTAAACTACTCATTGAGAAGAAAATGAAACCTCAATAGAGAGAAAAGGGCAAAAGATCCTCACATTTTGAGCGAGTCTTGCGATCATTGCCGACAGTATGTAAATTAAGAATGGATAGAGAGTTACTGAGTCATCACTTCGTGCTTCTCTTCCCAAAGCTTAACAGCTGGATGGGTCTTGATAGCGTCGAAAACGCGCGTTATTTTGGTGTAGGGTGTAAATAAATCTTCTGGGAGACCGCCCACGAAGGGGAGATGGAGCAATTCGTAAATGCCGTAAAGTGCCTACATTGAAGACGAGCTAATTAACGAGATCGGAATACCGACTTACGAGATCCGCAATAGTCAATGCATCACCGGCGGTGTACTCATGATCTCCCATACGCTCCTCTATCTTGCTGAAGAAGAAGGGGAGCACCTTCTTGTATAGGTTCTGAGGGAAAGAGATGTTGTACAGACAATCATCTCATTCACGTCGAGTCAGTAGACCTGATAAACCATCACTCACATTCTGAGCAGCGCCTCTCTCCTC
>NW_003209393.1:0-1043 GCF_000006405.1 Perkinsus marinus ATCC 50983
CTCGCAACACCCAGCATCGCCTTGGCCCGCCCCTCGGCTATGAGGCTCCTGTCAACCAGTGCCATCCGATTCGCTAAGACCACGGGAGATATCGTGGGCATCGATCTGGGAACCACCAATTCTTGTGTAGCTGTTATGGAAGGTTCTCAGGCTCGTGTCATTGAGAACTCTGAGGGTGAGGCTTTGCTGTTTATGGGTGTAGATCATCATGTGTTGTCGTTGTGATCAGGTATGCGCACGACACCATCCGTAGTGGCCTTTACGAAGACGGGTGAGAGGCTAGTTGGAATGCCAGCTAAACGTCAGGCTGTGACCAATCCTGAGAACACTCTTTTCGCTACTAAGCGTCTTATCGGCCGACGGTGAGTGTTGGGAATGGGCTGAGGTGTGGTATGGGGTTTTGTAGATACAATGACCCCGAGACTCAAAAAGATAAGCAGCAAATGCCCTACAAGATCGTCTGTGACAAGACTGGTGATGCTTGGGTTGAAGCCAACAATCAGAAGTGAGGAGGACATTAAAAATGAGGGATGTAATCTCTCGGGGATGCTTCGTTTCGCTCAGGTATTCTCCTTCTCAAATCGGTGCCTTCGTTCTGATGAAGATGAAGGAGACCGCGGATTCATTCCTCGGACGTGAAGTGAAGCAAGCCGTTATTACTGTCCCTGCCTATTTCAACGATGCACAGAGACAGGCTACTAAGGATGCTGGCAAGATCGCTGGTCTTGATGTAGGCTTTTCTCTGATGATCGTATTGTTACTCAGTAGTGTTATTGTGCGTAGGTTCTTCGTATCATCAACGAGCCCACTGCTGCTGCTTTAGCTTACGGCTGTGATAAGAATGAGGGTCAGACTATTGCCGTATATGATCTCGGCGGAGGTAGGATGAGGCTTGATCAGACGAGCAGATTTGATGCCATGATAATCAGGCACCTTTGATATATCCATTTTGGAGATCTCTGGCGGTGTGTTTGAGGTCAAGGCCACTAACGTGACACTTCTCTCGGTGGTGAGGATTTCGATAGGGTCATTCTCAAGCACTT
>NW_003212718.1:0-949 GCF_000006405.1 Perkinsus marinus ATCC 50983
CTGAACTGTCAGTAAGATTGCACGGAAAGTGCATGAACAGCGCAGAACGATGGTTTCGCTGAAACCAACTCCGATGGCCTTAGTCTAAGGCCATCGGAGTCTTGAGAAAGACTGCTGTCTTGAGAAGTACCCTAAGGGCCCTTAGGTACTCTCAAGAGAACAGCAGTATGACTAATTCTGCCTTGGATGATATCCTTCACTTGGATAACAGTTCGGGTTCCACCGTGAACAATAAACAACAGAATAGCTAGACTCAAAATGAAGGTCGGGCACGAATAAAGAAGACAAGAATGATATTATTATTTCCTTGAGTCAAGTTGATGAAAAAACACCACTCGCACGGCGGAATCCTGATGTGAGCGATAGCACGAATCACAAGGGAAACGGTCAGCAAGATGATGACCGTTATTCAGGTGTGAATTCTTGACTGAAGGAAAAATCAAGCTTGCAGTTCCACCCAAAGAAACAAGGGATTGCGGGTGAAAACGGAGAACGGGACACCCGAAACCCCACCCGAAACCCGACAGGGCAACCCGAAACCCGAACTCTTATCCAGGTGAAGGCCATCATCCAAGGCAGAACTGATCCCAAGAAAACCAGAAACCCGAACTGTTATCCAAGTCAAGACCGTCATCCAAGGACGAACTGATTCAAAGGAGACTCCCTTGTTAGGCAACAATCCAAGCCCAAGGTGATCGTAGGGCAACCTGCGCTGTTCATGCAATTTTCATGCAGTCTGACTGACACTTCAGATATTTACTGATAGTTTCAAATTACTCCGTTGAAAAGGTGTATTTTATCAACGAATTTACATGCATTTGCAAGAAGCATTCAATCCGATATTATTTGAAATGTCGTATATTATGACCTGTAGTATCTGAGTATTATTCATTTTCATTTTACCTCTTTATTCAATTCGTTTGTCATATATCCCTTCATATGAGACCAC
>NW_003216104.1:0-1861 GCF_000006405.1 Perkinsus marinus ATCC 50983
ATTCATGTGTTCGCTGTTATGGTTGTAAAACTTGAAGATCCAGTTAGTGCTAGAATCATCGGTTTCATAACCAGTCATTGGATTGGCAATGACAAGTTCAACAACGTTAAGGCATTGAGACATCGTGCTCAATTCGTTCTTCTGTTCGTTCGCGTCCACTAGCGCTGCGACAATTTCATCCGAAACATGTGCCAATGGCAACCAGTCGTTCTCAGTAAGGTCTGAACGATCCTGATCCGTCAAAGTCAATGCGTGATGGTCCTCATCGTCCTTGTGACCCCAAACGACCTCACCCCAGGAACTGAAAAAGCAATGAATTATGGTCGCCCCAGTGGGACTGCCACCCCTATGATGGACCTACAAGTAGAAGCTCGTCCCCGCCTCACTGTCTTCAAACAGTGTGGTCAAATGGTCTTTATAAACGAAGACAGTGAAGTTCATTCTTGGGAGAGGCTCGATCTGCTCGATCCTGCATCCCGCAATCTCCGGATGGATCAATGTCTGAGAAATAGGTAGCGATTTCGACAACCATAACGGTGTGATGACCCCGCTGACTCCATAATGGATCTCATAACACTAGTATGATAAATATGCGCGTGTAATCATATACATCCCGCTACGATTACTACACATCACCCGACGAAGCTGACGACGGTGCACGACGTTGGACGAGTGTGTACATACCCCTTTAGACTGGAGATCAGAGATACGTTCTATTTCTGTTAATTCTTTCCGTATTCTCTGTCCATGAGCTGCATAGAAGTTGTATATCCATTCAGTGCTAGCCTCCTCAGAGTGCTTGTACTGGAGTGGCGCATGACTCATGATAACTTCAATCAGACGAAGACATTGAGACCGTTCGATAGGTTTCTTCCTTCGTTTGGGGGTGAGGAGCTGTTGTATCTTCTCAAGCGTATCCTGTGATAAATGCGCCAATGGCAGTAACTCGGAGCGAAATCTCTGCCAATCTTCCTTTTTCAAAACCACGAGATGCTGAATACCATCAAAGTCGTCTTGCTCGGTCCACATTGCAGTATTTGCACTCTCGTAGCTGAAGATGAGCTTGAATTTTCAACGAACCGATAAGTGGGCGTCGTCGCGAATCCTACAAATTGAAGCTCTCCTTTTTCTGGGTATCTTCGAACTCTGTATCCAGGGCCTTCCCATCAAACGTTATTGTGAAAGTCATCGGATTGAGAGGCGTCGAGTGCATTATCTTGCAGCCTGTCGCCTTAGCCTGGAATGAAACCTGCAAGGAGCATGGTAGCCTCAGGGCGAATTGCTGTTGAAGTAGCTTGAACCACATAAGGGCAAACCATTTCGTACGGCAGAGGCACAAGCGACAGTTCGTGTGTAGTAGTACGAATCGGCAATCACAGTATAGACGATTGGAGAGGAGGATAACAGACATACCCCTTTAGCCTTGAGGTCGGCGGTTAGCTGAGCGTCCGTTCTACGTCCCTTGGTAGATTTCTGTCTTGACTTGACAGATTTCCTCAAGGCAGTACTCACGGCAAGCAGAGAGATAAAGCGTAGGAAACGATAAACAGCCATGAGAGGGATGAAATTTAGGGATAGCCAGTCGGCGACTGAATATGACCATCATGGAAGCGCGAACATAGGCCCAGCGAAATTGGGTAGAGCGCGCCCTGGCATTCAGCATTCACGGAGACTACCGCTCGAAGCACTGGAAATCCGAGCTCGAGTTTGCTGAGGGCAGAACGCGTTTTTCTGGGGAAATATGTGAAAAACCAAGGGAGGATCCTCGTTCGGAATTTTGAGCAGATTCCTAAGGAAGATACAGATTTGCAAGGAAAACTCGAGTTTTCCGAGGAAAGGAAGGATCCATCCGAGTCGGATA
>NW_003216583.1:0-777 GCF_000006405.1 Perkinsus marinus ATCC 50983
CTCCCACTCAAGAGCTTCTGAGAGCTCTGGTGTGGGGCACGGTTGAGTTGGATCGCGGTATAGTGTCCTGATGAGCGTTTGAAGTTGGATGGAGGATCATACCTTATGGGTTGAAAATCCTCGACTTGTCCAAATTTGGGTGTGCGCGGTTGGGGGTAACTTGGCTTTTTGGTCGACTTTATGATCGCCAGCGGCCATACTGCGTCGAATACACCGGATCCCATCCGAACTCCGAAGTTAAGCGGCGCAAGGCCCGGATAGTACTGGGGTGGGGGACCGCCCGGGAAGTCCTTAGGGTGCTGCTGGCTTTTTGCAAAAGTCGTACATTTTTTTACAAACCCCCTCCCCACCCCCTTGGACATTGTTCCTCTTTTGTCTTGTATTGTGAAGCAGCCTATGCTAGCCCACAGAAGAGTCCAGTAGTTCAATAGAGAGACAAGTGAACATAGTTTATAACATTGTCCAAGGGGTGGAGGGGGATGCGCGAAATCGATGTGCACGTTTGGTCAAAGATGCTCGCGAAAGCTGCACATCAATTTCGCACATGGGCGAAATTGACTTGCAGGTGGGTATAAAAGTTGATGTAGGCCATGTGGCTCGATTTCAACCATATGGGTATGCTTCTGAGGATGGGGTGTTACAGTGGACCATATGTGGTAGGTCATTTGGAAATGTCACCAAAATGGTCTAAATCTGCGCATTCCATTTAAGTGAATTTAAGTGAAATTTAAGTGAATTTTACTTAAAATTGACCTTTTTCGTTGCGCAGATTTGGGG
>NW_003204878.1:0-820 GCF_000006405.1 Perkinsus marinus ATCC 50983
ACATGCGTCTGAATTCGCCTTGCTTTTCAGACAATGCCGTATGGCGGGCCCGATCGAGATCTCCTAGACGTTTTTCATACTAGTACTTGGTATTTGAGTTTGAAGTCTCTTTGATACGTTGAGCGACAATAGTGACAATCTGTTGCTGCTCTCGACGATTACTACTGTGTGGATTTAGCTCGGTATATTCACTCTCCATAGAGAATTCTCCATAGAGAGTACTGACCGCATGAACGAAGTGGAAGTGAAATCTATGAAGGCGGCCTGCAGTAGATTAATTTCTCTGCGTCAATCAAGCCCATCTTCTTTTTTGAGTTTAATGTCGGGTCTTGCAGTACCCCTATCTGAGTTCACCGAGCCTGGCGCGGACCCAGTAGCGATTATACAGCGGTATCGGCGTAGGGGCGTGCCCATGACGGAACTTGTGAAAAGTTTCAAGCGCCATGGAAATAAGGTTTGGTGATAATCCGAAATTTGCTAAGACTCCTCGGTAGATACAAGAAGAGCTAGTGCAGCTGATCAATGACCATTACAGCGAATTCATCGGTCTGTCCACGAAAATGGAGGAGGTGGGTGATGCTGTTGTTAACGCATCCCGTGACTCGGGTTCGATCCTCAGCGAGTGCACTTTTAGGTCTCCCGTAAGACGGCACAGCTTCGGCCTCCTTTGAGTGCAGCATTGAAATCCTCTACGGCATCAACTTCGTCGGTGAAGGAACAGGTCGATAAGGCGGAGGCTCTAATGAGAAAAAAAGAAAACATTCGACGTGAACGACGAGTGAGACGCATGTTGGAGATAGTCGCGAGAAAAATATTTTTT
>NW_003209932.1:0-927 GCF_000006405.1 Perkinsus marinus ATCC 50983
ACCTGACACCGACACAAATGGAGTTACCCATGATATGAAAAACGTATTTCACAATCACTCCGCGAAAAAGCGTAGGTATCACGCCACTTCATGTGGAACGGGTGTAACTCCATTTGATATATGTACAAAACTAAGAAAACTCCTGAGCTCAGCTGAGGAAAACCAACATATATTCCTCCAACAGTGCGACTGAAACTTCATTGTGACTAGCACGCGTTCAATCCCGGTACCTTACACTTCTATCAGCACCACCAGTAATCACCAGTGGTCTTCTCACGCAAACACTGACCGCTGTTATTGGCGCTGTGTGGAATGGAGTCGATAAAAAATTAAATTCATTTCTTCCTTGCAGATCCGCATCGATTGACTCATTTAGTCCTTCTGAGAAGAATAAACGAAATCATAGCGACTGAAGAAATAGCGACATTTTCAAGTATCTTAGGTGGTCTATGGTAAGATACAAAATAGGTCCAGATGCGCACATTTCAATGATCTAAAAAATTACACGGGAAAAATCTACCTCTCGAAGTGGATGTGATTCCAAATGGTGCAGTTGCGTCGTTAAAAGGTGGTGAAGGAGGCGTTAAAGCAATAGAATCATGAGATATCGTTGGGCGATCACGAGTAGATAATTTCATTCCTGATCAACCTAAACTAGCGATCTAAGCGAATCAATAGATTTGTTACAAGTAATGTATGGAGCTTTCTAATCGCTCTGTATGCTCTGTACTCCGAGCTCTCCTAACTCGCTCTCTCTCAGTTTGCTTACACGAAAAATTCATTCGTGCCACAATCTCACCTCCTTCATTTTCGATTCCTCCATCGTGAATGAGGGGAACCAAGTAAACCTGTCCATTCGAGAGAACCGCGACTATCTTTTCCCCGCATGGTGATAGCGATATAAAGGATACATATCTGAACAGCTAT
>NW_003206134.1:0-2106 GCF_000006405.1 Perkinsus marinus ATCC 50983
ATCCTCAAGCGCAACATATCTGCAGCTTCGCTACTTTAGGATGATGATGAGATGGTAACAGACTATAATACAGGAGTATGAGCACCCCTGAGAGACTAGTCGACCTCAGAATCGTTGGAGGCTCCGGTCGTATCGGAAGGCTTATCACCAATACGCTGGTTCTTTGATGGCGGTTTACCCTGAAGGCACGCCAAAATCGGACAACCGGCCCAATGAGGGGCAGTACCCAGCCTACCTTAGCGCTCCGCTTGCTACATCCATGGTGGCGTCTATGCTGGCCGCATTCTTTCCTCTTACTAGCATCATCATCACCACTACCCTCTCCCTCATCAGAAGAGGACGATGATGATGATGACGATGATGACGATGATGAGGATTCGCCAAATGCCCGCGGTTTACGATAAATGCAGCATTTCTTAGTCTTCCGCCGGTTCAGATGCTCGTTGTCTACAGTACCTACACAACGGCGAATCTCACTACACTGAACCCTTCATAGAAGGACAGAACACCGCTACACGTGCAAAACGCCTCACCTTCAGCCCAATGGACATTATGTTGTTCATCCTCATTGTTATCTGGTATGGACAGAGTAATCGTCGTAGAATTACTGGTTTCAGTGGTCGTTGCCGTCGTCGCTGAGGACGACGTAGCTACACCATGATAGGACATAATCTCTGATGGCTGAGGCCTCCTCCCAACAGATGAACTGCAAACAACTCAACGACTCGAAATGTTACCGTCGAAGCTACGACTCCTATCGAGAATGCTAAGAGGTACAACAGACCCCTTCAGCAGCAGGACACGTAATGGTCCATGGTGATCCCTCTTAGAGTGACGATTAAATAGATGCTTCTCATAGCAGGGTGGGATGCTAAAGACAATAAACAAGATGTCTCAGCATAAACCACGACAGGCGTTCGATCTCAACTACAACAATTCACACAGTGATGACATATACTACGAAAAAGGGCAGCGGAGAGACATCTCGTAAAGAGGTAGCACACAACCAACACGGTGGTGCCTACAGTCCTTGGTCACATCATCAGCGAGCCGTATGAGAATAAGATGTGCTGAATTGGAGGATACAGAGAAAAGCGCCGCGTGACAAAGGCGGCGATAGTGATGGTAAACCTGACCATTTTCCGCGAAGGCGAAAATACTGATGTTAGCAACGCGCTAGCTTCTACGTATTCCTTCATTCGTGATAGGAAATCCACTAAGGTGTGTTTCCCAGATCTACACAGTAGTAACGATGCTCTCAGTGGCACTAACAGGAGGGGCCTTAACGGTGTCGTAGTTTTTGCCGTCGTACTCGGAAAGCTCGAAGTTCTCCCGATCGACAACTGTCCACCCACGGGCGAGGGAACCCAGCAATGCGATGAGGCCGCAAACCATGATGATGCCGCCCACAACGATTCCGCTGAGATGGTATGCAAAGGCGCCTACCAATGCCACTATAACGAGGGTGAGAATCACGCTGATCCACAGGAGTAAGAGTATGACGGCCGTAGTGAAGGAGACATGAAGTCGGTCCATGAGAGGTTGTAGTTAGAGGTTAATCGAAATAAGACTATCACTATCACATTCAACCATACAAACGAGTTGGATCTCTAAACCCAACACTTTCAGGTACCGCTATAAACTAAGATGCGTTCCGCGTACGCAGTACTACTCACCTATGTTGTATCCTAAGAACGCCCCCCCACAGAAACAAGTGATCGCCCATGCAGCTCAAATACTCCCGAGGCAAACATCCCACCACTCGGGGGGGAGGGGACAACTCCATAATATGCGACACGATCGATCCAATGACTACCCAGAAAATGGAGGCGCCAAGGTCTCCAGATCAGAGCGACCCGACTTACTGAGTACAGGGGTATCACAGGAAAAAACGCAAAAGGGTACAGCATGTCTTACAGAACCATGGTACACTCAGAGAGTCAAGACTGTGTCATGAAAGGCGGCGATCAGCACTGCTGCTAGTTGAATCTCGTTGATAGCCGTATTGGGTATTCTTCTCCTCCACCCCAATGTCGAGTCGGCGACGCCTTGTGTCTCTTACAGAGAACACGAACTTGAAAGCAACCCCGAAGGCCAGCCAGGCAA
>NW_003212975.1:0-920 GCF_000006405.1 Perkinsus marinus ATCC 50983
CAGACTGATGACTCTCTTCCCGATAGTGGCGGGCCGACACTCTTGCTCATGCTCGTTCGAGCCACTCTGGCTTCCCTCCAGGGGGAGGGGGCCATCTGTCTGATTGTCACTTCCCACTGTTATAATCAAATTGATTAAATCAATTTACATACAATGGAACGGAGCCGTTGAGACACAAATGTTTGCTGCAGCATCGTCTCGCTGGAATGGTCTAGTTGGTTATGACGACTGCCTAACACGCAGTAGGTCCCGAGTTCGATTCTCGGTTCCAGTATGATATAGTCCTTTTACAGAAAGCGTGTCGCTTTGTATCAATACATGAAGTACAACGACGTCATCGAAAGATGACTTACAGCTGCGGAAATTCCTAATCGACCACCTCACTGCAATGCCCTTCCCATATTGTATCACTCCGCGCATGGCACTCCTAACGCGCGCACCTCAACCATGCTATCTTACGTAGTGAACTGGTACTACAGCGCACCAAATCTAGGAATAAAACGGTGCATCATCGCCTCATCACCCAATTTCACGCGACGTTCGCGGGGGTTGGTATGTGTCGTGGAACGGTTACTCCATGATCAAGTGACTTGGTCTCGAAGCCGCTAGACGCACGCAATACGATAGCCGCCAACAATCAACCCCAGAATTTCATCCAGTGAAGCTCATTTTGGGGTGATTGGGGACACGTAGACTGGAGATTCGTAATAAATTTATTCTTACCACTTTTCCTGCTAAATAGTTTGTGTCACCACTATCTAACCTATAACTGGCCGCGTTCCGCCATATTCCATTCAAAGAGTGCTTGTAAATGCTTCTCATGTGCCATTCTTCTCGTTACAGTGGGGGAACTTGCGATTGAGGTGACAGCAGAGTGATATGTGAGAGGTCATGATACTTTGGTGATTCGTAGTGACGAT
>NW_003201765.1:0-1296 GCF_000006405.1 Perkinsus marinus ATCC 50983
GGCTGGTAGAAAGCGGTGCCGCCGAGATTCGAACCCACAGCCTACCTCTTCATTATCACTCACCACATTAGAACCACAATGGGGGTCGTGTGACCCCTTCCCACCAGCTGCCGCACAATCCCAGCAGCAAACGTCATACCTATGAAGTGGTGAATGTCGTGGCGCGCGGTAGGTATTACCGTTCCAAACTCGCAGTGAACCCCTCAGCACATGGGCGTCCACAGCCATACCTATAGCAAGCATCATAGACCAGGCCTTTGGACGCTTACCGGCACTGGTCCCTGCCAGTACGAGTAGACCCTCCGCTGCTATCCTCCTCACGTTGATGGTTGAGATGCTGATACCCATCATTCATCAGTTTATCACGGAAGGATATTCTCATGAGGCTTTTGAACAGGTATTGGGTTGATTATAGCTGACTCTGGTATTGGTAACTCCTATATATACACAATGATGCAAAAATAAAGGCCTCACATCCCGTAGTTTTATGGCGCGTGAATATAGTGAACCGTACAAAGGTAGCACTTTGAAGCTCTCGATGAGCAGCTATCCCCAATGGTAAACCACTCCATACACCCGACGAGCTATGACGTTCTGATGAAAACCGTGGGGGAAAGTGCTGACAGATTCCACCATTGCAGAATGATATTGGTACTCCAACCTGATTCACCGTTCCTCAGCCGAATGATGAAACTTCGCTCAGTGATAGACAGGAACACCGGTGAGAGGTGATCTATCAACACTACTTCATTTTTTTGTATTGTCATAACTTATCGAATATGGATAGCACCAGGGTGATTTAACTACTGTTGGAGTGCTCCAAAAGCGTACCTGAGTTTGAAATTCATATGCGCTGATAAATTACGAGGGATGGGCCACTCCTTCCGTAGAAGTATCCTCCACAGCCACTGTTTATCAAGAGGCTCCTATTCAACCTTCCCGCACATGCGTGCTACTACTCGAGTAAGACCGCGGCGTGAGTAACTGCAAGATAGCAAGAGGCTCATATGGCCCAGTCTCTAGCCGCCGAGGGTGGGTACACCATAGGGTCTCTTGCTCAAACTGGAAGAGCTCTCCGCAGAGAAGTTACGGGTAGCCTATTGAGTTGAGGAATAACGGGGAGGTATGATGTGGAAAAGGAGTGGTACGGGAGTCTGGGCATACCTTATGGACTCTATCGTATTCTGTCTACATGGAGTCAGACCCTAAAGTAGACGACGAAGGTGGTGCCATCATCCATCATCTCTCGAGAGAGCCGTGGACTCTCGATGAGCTCAGGTCCAGGGTTGTGGGTAA
>NW_003215346.1:0-1770 GCF_000006405.1 Perkinsus marinus ATCC 50983
GGCCCAGCCTCACCGAGTGGCTACTACTTCCGCGCAGGCACCGAGACCGGGACACTCATTGGTTACTCCCTCCCGACAATACAACAGACCGAACCCAAGATCCTGTGGAGGTTCGACGCTCACTCCCCCCATCCTATTACAGCAATAGCATTGGGAGAAGGAGGCAGGATTGTCACTACTGGACTGGATAACGCCGTAGGTGTCAGTCGAAGGACGAGAAACCGCGCGACCAATCGATTCGATATTTTCACACGCCACGGAATTGCGAACTTTGCAAGCAACAGCGGTCTTCTCTAGGAAGCTCAAATTCTTGGGGATGAGCTACCATCCTCAATCTCCCGCAATCTTCCGCCACCCCGTAATCGTCAATGATATTAATGCTGACTGCACCCCTGAATGCGAAGCCCTCGTTTTCGCGGTAGATCAGAGTTGTCGACGTAGTGATGAAACCAACGCCGAGTGGGCAGCTGTACTCTGGAGGAAGACTGAACAAACGCCTCAAGGGAGCGACATACCTTACATCTGTTGTGAGCCAACCCGGTTGAGGAAAATGCACGACAATGCAGGTGATCGACTCCTATGGCCGTGCCTATATCGGTAGCAGTGGTGGGGAGATCTTCATATTCAACACAACGACTTCCCCTAAACCAACCTTTATCTATCAGTTCACTAGCTACGATGGAGCAGGGATTGCAGCCTTGGTGAGACGTCGTATGGATGACAAATATTACCAGTAGATCCTGACTAGTCTTCCGATCGTTTCAGTTCGTTCCGAGCTCGCTGTATTCGTCCGACCCTTCCACAGTCTTACTAGTGGCTCATGATGAAAACGTGTCAATGTATGATATACAGAATCCGGGATATGAACAGAGAATGGCCCGGTTGAGAAAGTACGTTAGCTAGGACTCCCTATCACATCGTCAGTCCAGCTTGCCACTCGAAGGTGTGGCCTGTATGATACAGACTGCATCTCGGTTTGCTGGAGACGTAGTTGCTTGTGCTTAAGTGCACTGCTCTTATGAACCACCGACTAGGTTCGCTCCGCCGGAGTACATCAAGCGAGGCTCAGCCGGCAGGGTCACATGCATCGCATCGAACGTAGAACGCAGGATGATAGCGGCTGGTTATGCTTCAGGAGTAGTGGCCATCTGGAGCCTCAACTCAGTGGTAGCGAATTGATCGAAAAAAGTATCTTCCGAGGGTCTCAATACATGTGTCGCTGCTCAGCCTGAGGCCTCGCCAATAGTAAATGCGGCTCGCTTGGTGACTCATCCGGATGCCGCTGCTGTCACCGCTATTTCATGGACCTCATCTACTGGCGGAGAATTCAGAGAAGGTGATCGGATCTACACTGGTACAGAGGAAGGTCGGATTAAGGTGAGTGACAAGGTGTTGAGGGTGTTAAGTTAACGTCAATGATGCATCAGACTTGTATTGACTCGGTGTCATTTGGTTCCACAGATCTGGTGCCTCCCCGGCATCACTGAGGACTATGACAGCCTGCCTGGTATAGACGATGGGGACTCGGGGAGGAACTCAGCGAGCGCCGAAACTATTATGGACAGGATAACTAGGTTCGATCATATAGTAACGATTTTCACGGCTCATTTTCAGTTCAACTGCCTATTCTGGATTACTCGATTCTGCTCCATCGATCAAGGGGAAAGATGTAATGCCCGAATCAGATGAGGACGAGTGGTGATTGCTAATTTATCGAGAACCCGGCGGTGGTGTCGTAATCCCTAAATCGTAGTCTATCTCATCTGGGTT
>NW_003200364.1:0-1161 GCF_000006405.1 Perkinsus marinus ATCC 50983
CCAACTAGCTGAAATACGCGATTGCCATGAGCAAAGCGTTTGAGTCCATAGTAGTGACTATAGAAGAAGTATGGGAACCTTGTTGATGAACAATTCTGGCAGTACCACAAGGATAAACAGCAATGCATGAGGCAACAGGTCCCAATGCAATGCATTGAATGCATGTTCCTCTTGAACATGAACAAATACAACTTCCATACTGAGCTCCTGGATACTATCCAGTGGATAGCATTGTATTACAACTCGTGGGCCCGGAGTAACTGCTGAGGAGGCGTGCCAGCTGAGTTAGGCAAGATTACTGGCCCGAGCTGGTCAATACCTCAACCGCCGCGGTTGAACCGGATCTCAATTACCAAATTACCATGATGAGCGCCGGATTTGAACCTTGGACAGTCGGTTACTAACTATAACGCCTAACCACTAGACCAACCGGTCGATTACAACACATATGACGTAAGGTGATCTCGGCTTGAATTTTGTGGCCGCGCGCTCATGGCGCGCGCTAGTTCCTTCACTGTTATCAGGGTTCGCGGGAAATTTATTCCGGTTCACCATTTCCAGGATTCACTGTTTTCACGGACAACCTGTGGTGGCACACTCTCTCGTTACAGCCGTGATTTCACTGGCGCGACACTGCGTTAAGCTTTCAAGAATCACCTAGTAGCTCAGCTACTATTAAACTCACACCCTGGCGACCCATTGTCAACAGGTTATAGTCACAGTCACAGACTATAGAGCTACTATCACTAGGCTGTTGATAGTCCCGCAATGGGGCACGTGTACTAAGCGTTGTGCGCTTAGCCCAGGCGTGCCTGCGGAGCGATCGGCATATTATTGTGGGGGAAAATGGAGCTGGCTGCAGTGAGGGGCCATTCTGATAGACTTGGTGCGATGTACTCAAACCGCAGATCTATATAATGATAAAGATGGCCATAGATCGACTCGAGCAAAAGCAAAAGTATAATGGGAATGATTACAGGTATATCAACCTGGCCGTCTAGTACCCACTGACCAACCTAAGGCGGCTCTTCTTGATGACTTCATCGATGGTATCATCGGACCAACCTCTCGTAGAGCTCCTCGACTGATAACAAGTCAGAGCTTTAATCATTGTCTCATTCCGCTTCCTCTCACAACTAGTTTCCATGGAGTAGTTGATCA
>NW_003200834.1:0-1087 GCF_000006405.1 Perkinsus marinus ATCC 50983
TAATGGGTAAGGCGTTGGTCTTCGGAACCAAAGACTATGGGTTCGAGTCCCATCGAGATCGCCTCTACGCCGGGAAGCGCCCACATACGGATGCCACTGGCCGTACAGGGGCGGTATGCGGATACTGATTCGAGAATCACAGGCACTGATTCAACTCACTATCTGATTTCCGATTTTGATTCAACTCACACCATGATTCACAAGTGTTGATTCAGATTCCGTATTCATGAGTAAGATTCATGATTCGTGAGTATGATTACTGATTCCAGATTCAGATTCAGGATTCGCGAGTACGATTCCTGATTCCTGATTTCGCTCAAGCGTTGATTTCGATTCTTGATTCAGAATCATGATTCCTGATTCAGAATCATGATTCCTGATTCAGAATCATACTCAGCCATTGATTCTGATTGTGAACCAATGAGTCAGAGTATTTACTCAACCCAGTGAGTAAGAATCATGATTCTAGATTTTTTCAACGTGATTGTGATTCGAAACTCATACTCGTGAGTATTTTACTCAACTCGAGAACGCCAAAGATTCAGAATCTGATTTTTACTCAGCGTGTGATTCCGAATCATACTCACGCCGTGAGTATCTCCATTTTTCCACGTTATTTTGCCTTGATTCGTACCGGGGGTCCGGACCCCCGGTACCAAACCCTGATTCTGATTCTCGACCTTGATTCACGACTTCAGCGCGCGCCACGGTAAACCTCCTCTGCTGCTTGCGATGGCTTAGGTGCTTAGAATGACCGTGCCGGGGGATAGAACCTCGGCTTTGATCAAGTGAAAGTGTATCCTTGACCAGTTGAGCTGTGAGATTATACAATATAAGACAGTGCAAGGAGGTATAGCTATACTATAGCGCACGTAGTGCATACAGGGTATCAGTATAACCCTGCCCGGGAATAGAACTCCTGTTTCGAGCACGTGGAAGCACACCCTTAACCAGTTCAGCTATGGGATCACACGATACATAACGGTGGATGGAGGTTTAGCGCACGTAGTACATGCAACCACACGGTGTGAATTACGCATTCCTTAATTCAATCAATTATTCATAAAAACAATAAATGCCCTTCATC
>NW_003202811.1:0-1858 GCF_000006405.1 Perkinsus marinus ATCC 50983
TGAAAATTCTGAGAGGAAATTCTTATCGGTTTCTGTACACTTGTACCCGAATTCGTGGGTGAAAGGCTATAGTTACTGAGGAAAATTTCAAGTTCAACTGACAAAAAACTAACATATTTTTGCGACACCAACGAAGCTACCATCTTCTAGCGAAATCTCATATAACATTCCGTTATCGCTGAAATAGAGGATGGAAATATTTTGCCTTGTCTTGTGCGATTGCTTAAAACTATGTTTTTCACTTCTGATATTTCCATAATTGCAATCAAACACTATTATTGAATTTTCTATCAATTCCATTATCACTAACTTCAGTTCAACGTCCCTGGCATCACAACAGTATGTAAAGGATTTCGAAAATGGAAATTAAAATTGCTAAGTCATTTTTCTATTAAAATTGATAGGCAATTGCTAATATTCATAGATGATAAAAAACGGGGAAATTTATGCTGAAATTTCAATTCGAGGATGCCCCCCCCGAAAGCCCTCAAAAGACGCACTCATATCACTGACCCTCCAGGAGTGTATGAAAATATGCACATGGTCAACTACGCGCCTCGATGACAATGTGAAAATTCTGGGGAAATTCCTCCAGGTTTTCATGCACTTCTACTTCAACTCGTAATGTAGTGAATATTTTTCTAAACCAGCAACACTGCTTACCGCGAGTATTCCCATCAACAGCAGCACCAGCACGAAAGGGGTGGCTGCCAGTCGCCAACACTCGCAGACGCTCATTCATATTCTTCTTTATAGGAAGCCTAGTTTCAACAGCATGCTCAGTGATTGTACTTTTATCACCAACTTACTTGCATTTCTCCTCAGTGACCTTGCAAGAGAGGTACCTACGCATACACTTCGAGAGATCAGTTCAATGCAGCTTCACGACCGTGATAAAAGAAAAGCACTAGTGAACAACAAAACACTAAGTATCGCGTGTTTCACCGAGTATTACGCCACTTCACGTGAAACTGGTGAAACTTCAATGTTCAATACAAGTCAGTAAGTTCTTGAAACGATCAACTATTTCCTTATAGAACGGGCTTATTTATTTCATCAAAAAAAATCTAAAAAACGTGCATTTTTTTCGAGAAAAATTGGTAAATTATTGAAAATTCGGGCAAAACTTCGAAATAACTTGGAAATGCTATATTAGTATTAAATTTTCTTCAGCTTCCTATCCCCATGAAGTAGTCCATAGACGATTCTGCGTCAGAGTTCCTCATCAGAGTGAGCGAATAAGCACGAGCAACTACACGTGTGGGTGACAATACCGTAATTCTGAAGAAATTCCCGGAAATTTTTATCAGTTTTCGTACATTTTTACCCTCACAATGTAGCTTTGGAAACTCCTGAGCTTAGCTGAAGTCCTCTATCATCAACACCAATAGAAGCATAAATTCAACTATAACTTACCCACAGCCCGTCGCACTCCTTATCCCGACGTCCATGTTGTGACTAAACACACGACATAACAACAATACAATGACCGAGCAGGGCCTACCAGAAACCCGCAACTTCAGCGTTCTCTCGTTCAACGACGTCAACAGTAGATGTTTCCATTGATAACGAGCAACACGTGAAGCTATCGAATGGCTGTGAGTTATATAGTTGGTTTTGGTCTACATACAGTGTTGTAATATATATAATCGCTTTCCTCAGCTAAGCCTAGGAGTATCATCACTAGTTATACAAGTTTGTATACGAACACCTACACGAGGATTGCCGCAAACCTTCTATACCGCTTCTCACAGCAGAGATTACCACACCAATGCAGTCAAACACGACTGTCAATGAACTAACATATCATCTACTAAATACACATTTGACCTTCGGAAAAACTCACCCCGATTCCTCA
>NW_003200664.1:0-1253 GCF_000006405.1 Perkinsus marinus ATCC 50983
TTTTAAAGACACCAAACGTACGTTGGATGCCATCCGGCCATATCCTTGTCATTGTTCTTCCTTGCCGCGATAATTCTGGCACACGCCTGACCATGCTGATTAGCCGATGTTATGTTTGAGGAGTCGTCCACGAAGTTCCAGCCACCATCGATGAATCCACCACTCTTCTTACGGAAGACGCCGCGATAAGGAGCGATCTCAGGATCCCTGAAGTTGAGGCCGGTGTCCATAACGGCTACGTTGACGGTCTGCCTCACATGGGGCGCAGATAATCTCCACACTTCTTCCATGTTCATCCGCTTGAATGCCTTTTGCCTGGAAGCATTGGGGTCATTCACGCCGAGATCGTTACTGGTGTTCTCTTCCTTGGTGGCGAAATTAGGAGAGCATTCACAGTCCAGACCGGAGAGTTTGGAGGCCGCCTCCTTCAAGTAGGCACAAAGATCGTCGGAGCTCACTGTGTCCTCGGAAGTAGCAACCACCTGCAAGCCCGAGGACTTCAAAGTCTTGATAGTTGCCGTCTTCAGGAAGGCGGCCATTTCAGGCTTGAGCGCGACCTTGGCATCTTCGAGACGCTTTGGGACATCCCGAACGTCGACGAAAGCATCGGCGGAGGTGACTGATACGATAGTCTTGCTGTCATAAACGTTTGTGGAGGTCGATGCGGCTATGAGCGGAACAAAGGAGAGGAGCTTCATCGCGTCGAATAGAGAAACAAGAAACTAAAAAACACTTATCGTCACAGTCTCCATGGAAAGAACTTAGGATTTTAGGGGACTGCAGCGAAGGTGAGTCGGTTGAGCTTCACGTCTCGTCCCTAAGAGTCATCGCGTCTCAGGTCTTCCTTCGCGCCCTAGGACACTGCAATGAACCACCTTACCGTTGTATCAATCGATGGGCCCTGAACAATGACGACTTCTATGCAGCTCTTCAATTCCCGGTTCCACTGATAAACACTCCACACGGACCATGGCGTTGAGTTACGGTGGTTCCACCAACTGGGCAAGGTTGCCACGATTCACCAGGCGTCCCGTCTCCGGAAAAGGCCGCAGTATGGCGTCTCTTCTCCGCGTGAGGCCGCAGGGCGTCTGTGGTTTCGACTTGCTACTTTTTTGTGTCATCCCTTCCTGGCAGTTATTTGTTGCAATCTTCATACATGAGATACCTTTCTTCCATTATCTCATGCTTAAGCCTTACCCTAGGCGCTCGCGCTTCCCACCCTGTGGGCACCTACGCTTGCAGAGCGTCCGCTA
>NW_003201096.1:0-2231 GCF_000006405.1 Perkinsus marinus ATCC 50983
AATTTCCCTACAACCAACGAACGCTATAAAACCATAACGCCCTCCAACTTCCCCTGTCCACCACCAGAAACCGATCAAAAGTATACCACTCCAGAGACCAGTGAGAAATATAGAAATATTTTCCGATAAAATTGGCGCTTCTTTTATGATGATCAAACTGTATGATCCGGGACAGGCCGCTGGGGAACTCATACCTGAAAAACGAAAAATCACGGAAAAAAATTATCATTCATAGCTCACCAACAAATGAACCCGTCCATATGAAAAACATGAGAGGGTTTGAAGTGGGAGGGAGGAAAACACCAGCAGCTAAGGAAACCATAGACGATGCCACTGTAGGAGATAGATGCTTGTTATAGTGATGATGCAACCACAGAGTGAGTGACTGAAAAATGTGAAACATGCATCACTAAAACGGCGGAGCGAAGCTATCTTACACTGGCTGATGCACAAGCGAGGACGTAGCAAAGCGTCACCACCGTTGAGACGATGATGTTCCCATCACCACGCGAGCGAAACCAAAAATCAACCCTGAGGGAAATTGTGGAAAAACTGGAAATGAAAACTCGGGAAATTTTTTTACCAGGAATTTACACCATGTTCTGGGTCAAGGCTTGTAGACGTCCATGTGCCGTCACCAACAAGGACGATGAATAAAGCACTCGCGTGACCAGCGACGTATGCCATCATTCCTGAGATTCAGTGGGGAAAAATATGCACATGGCCAATATGAAAATTTTGGGAAAATTTCGCGAAATTTTTGATTGGTTTCTGTATACTTCTACCCGAACTCGCACATAAACTCCCATAACCAGTGAGGAAACTCCCGAGCTCAGCTGAGGAGAGCACGAGCATCTATACCGACACAGCTGAGAACTCTCATCAAGTCGTGAACACGTATTCTGATCATCATACCCAATTTTCCTCCTATTCCGTGCAATACATTACGGAGAGAGAACACCACTATAACGTAAAAAAGGCACACCAAGGGTTCCCATTCGGCAGTGAAAGCCTGAGCAACGAAGACTCCAAAAAAATACAAGTCTTCTGCTTTACTTGATTAGTAGACGCTGACACAAAACTCGCTCCATAGGCTATTTCTCGGTAGGGGGAGGGTAGAGCTAGACCAGCTAAAATCTGACGGTAATAGTTTGCATTGAAATCAGCAGTGTGGAAAAATATGCATGTGTTGGCGACAATGTGAAAATTCTGAGTAAATTTTTGGGAACACTTCTAACCGAATTCCATTAGGTTTATAATTAGTGAGGAGGCTCCCCAAGCTCAGCTGAGGAAAGCGATTACATATATTCATACTCCAACACTGTATAGGCAACTCCTGAGCTCAGCAGCTGAGGAAAGCGATTACACATATTCATACTCCAACACTACTGTAGCGGTTGACTTACTCCTATTATGCTGGCTGAAGCAACAGTAGTGATACCATACACGGCTTGGGCGACGTATTTGGCGAGGAAAATAGACGCGATAGAAACGCTGTAGCTGATGGCGATGACGATTATGTTATCGACGACTGTTGAAGAGTTGATACCACCAAAACATCGACATAATGATTTGAATGGCATTAACTGTAGAGGTTCTCCTTGGCACCACCGTGTAAAAACGACACGAAATCGGACTATAT
Organism: Perkinsus marinus ATCC 50983; assembly: GCF_000006405.1. Taxonomy (NCBI): domain Eukaryota; phylum Perkinsozoa; order Perkinsida; family Perkinsidae; genus Perkinsus; species Perkinsus marinus. Next base: position 1,643 of record NW_003201096.1, read on the forward strand.
ATCTCAAAACGCTGGGATCGTAACGACGCAGTGCGGGAAAATATGCACCTGGTTAACCGCATGTTTTGGTGACAATCTGAGAACTCTGAGAAAACTTTGGGAGATTCTCATTGATCTCTGTACACTTCTACCCGAATTCGTAGTCACACTTGTACGATTAGCTTTGGAACTGCCCGAGCCCAGCTGAGGGAACCGAACACATACTCATGCTCCAGCACTGTATAGGAAACTCCTGAGCTCAGCAGCTGAGGAAAGCGATTACATATATTCATACTCCAGCACTGTATAGGAAACTCCTGAGCTCAGCAGCTGAGGAAAGCGATTACATATATTCATACTCCAACACTGTACACCCCTCCACATATTCTTAGCATATCCGGTTTTTCGACTCGTGCACAGCCACCACAACGAGTATCATCTTGCGGGTCAGGGAGGTATGTACTTATGCTTTACCTGATATGACCTCCAAGTTTCAGGGCCTAACTCTTCGTAGTTAGTGAGAAGTCGAAGACCGGTAAAACGTTTTCTCCACATATTCTTAGCATACACGTGTTAAAATTGCGCCTCAAAATACCAACTTTTACTCGGG
>NW_003210158.1:0-837 GCF_000006405.1 Perkinsus marinus ATCC 50983
ACGCTGAAGGCAAGCACTTGAGATAGTGGTGCGCACCAACGGCTGTACCTGAGCAATCCGAATTCCGCTCACGCATCCTGAATCGGCCACTCGATATTAAGCTCCAACTAGTTTGCACAAGACGCTGAAGGCAAGCACATGAGATAGTGGTGCGCACCAACGGCTGTACCTGAGCAATCCGAATTCCGCTCACGTATCCTGACGGATTGACCAATTACCGCCTAAACCATTTCGGAAGAGTATTCAACTTTAATATCGATCAAAGTGACTAGCTTCATCGCCCGATTAGTTCAGCTGGATAGAATGTCTGCCTACGGAGCAGATGGTCGTAGGTTCGAATCCTGCATCGGGTATACATTAATCTCACTTCCTCTTCATCCATCCTACGTCAACGAAATCGGGCATCCGATGTGAAGCTCCAACTAGTTTGCACAAGACGCTGAAGGCAAGCACATGAGATAGTGGTGCGCACCAACGGCTGTACCTGAGCAATCCGAATTCCGCTCACAGATCCTGACGGATTGACCAATTACCGCCTAAACCATTTCGGAAGAGTATTCAACTTTAATATCAATCAAAGTGACTAGCTTCATCGCCCGATTAGTTCAGCTGGATAGAATGTCTACCTACGGAGCAGATGGTCGTAGGTTCGAATCCTGCATCGGGTATACATCAATCTCATTTCCTCTTCATCTATCCTACGTCAACGAAATCGGGCATCCGATGTGAAGCTCCAACTAGTTTGCACAAGACGCTGAAGGCAAGCACATGAGATAGTGGTGCGCACCAACGGCTGTACCTGAGCAATCCGAATTCCGCTCACGTATCCTGACGGAT
>NW_003209553.1:0-949 GCF_000006405.1 Perkinsus marinus ATCC 50983
ATCGGACTTCGCGAAACTTATACTCCCCCTAACGTTAGAGGCCTGACCAAAATCGTGGAGTTAAGTCGTGACTAATGGCCTACCCGAACAGGCTCGTCCATGAGGGGCATCCCGAGCCACTTAGAGCCCACACCAGGACTGCCACTGATGCCGAACTGCACAACAAAGCCGGGCTCTACTCGGAAAACACGAGTATCATCGTAGAAGTGAGTCGAGATGAGCTCCATAAATCTAATACAGCGATGATAAGGCTAGTGCTGCTTAGACGAACTGACCTGTTGAAGCCTATGGGCGCAACACTAGGGAAGAAAGCCAATGTGAAGAAGCCGAATGATTCTAAGGTACCATCTCCAGTCGGTAAATTCGAGACGCTGCATTTGACCTGGCGTGAACGAGAGTAAAATAGATGCTTGGGGTGAGCAGGAGGGCACCTGCACATGGGGTAGGCCCTCTCCCGCTAGAGCCCTCCCATCATCATCAGCAAGCAAGATAAGGGGCATCATAGAGTAGAGGATATAACGGCATTGCATCAGGGTAAAGAACTGCTGATTCAGATAACATGTCACGCCCATATAGAACAACACAACAGTAACGGGGGGGGAGCAACAACGGCAAGCGTGGACGGTACATGACATAGAGAAAGGACTATCATTGGACTGATTCTACAGACCATGCAGCAAGCTCGCCGATCGGTGGTCTCGTGTGCCTGAGTCAGTGAGCCCCTGCAACCCTTTTGGTCACTATCAGGCTTACATGTCTCCGCTGGGGTCGAATCTTGAAGGTACTGCGACATACCATAGATTGCTGCCAGCGATCCGATAGAATTCTTAGCGTTCCGGGTAGTACGCTTCTGTCTACTACCAGACCTCGTTCTCGGCCTTGACTCACTAAAATGAAGATTGGTGACGGTTGCCTCAGTCACCGCTCACCTTGGCATCTCGTTAGGTGA
>NW_003206086.1:0-1170 GCF_000006405.1 Perkinsus marinus ATCC 50983
CTAGCACGTTCAGTTTTCATGGAGATTTCTACCACATTGAACATGCGCCGATGTACACTGTGCCAAAAATTCACGACATTCACTGTCCACGGTCTGTGGTGTGAAGTATAATTTCTATATTTTATGTCACGTCACTCTCTCTCTCTCTCAAAACTCCACCGCCTCTCTCCCACTGCCAACAGATGTGTTGGTAGGGTTTATACATGTCAAGCTTTGACCGCTTCTAACCATGCAATTCACTGAGGTTTCCATACGGAGTACTTCGCGCCTGCAATACTTTATGTTTCGTCGTTTTACTGCTGTAGCACTTACATCTACATATGTTATCCTTCTTTACTTGATAACACCTGTATTGTAGGCATTACGAACGACTTGGTCGTCCTACAATCTACGTTCATCCGTTGGTATTCATGACGTAGTGTTCAACTTTCACCCTCAAGAGTTTAATACTGATCGTGATACTGCTGAGATACTTGCATCTACACATGCCACTCTTTTCTACATAATAACGCTCCTTTTTGACATCACCAACTGCATCATCACCCTACCATTCGATACTAACGACGTGGTGACGAACGTCCAACGACTCTGTTGTACCTCCAGATCATCAGCCGATCCGTTTGTGAGGGTTCACTCATTCTTATCACCGACTCTTACTGATGTCGATCATGTGCCGCTTCCAGTCATGCACCATTCTTAGGTATCCGCAAAAACTACTCTTCACTCTCGAGACATTGCCGCTAATCGTGATACAGCCGATGTAATTTATGATCATTTGCTACATAGTGATGCATCTGATTTGGATGATACAACCCACACTGTCACCCAACGATCCTCATTCCGAGTGTGTCATTCGCGGAATCGATATAATCAAACCTCCCATATGCGTGGGTTACAAGTGGCAGTCAACACTTGACAACACAAGACCAATTGGTAATAGAAGAGAGGGTAGTAAAATCCATCGAATTATTCGATTCGAATAATACGTCTGTTTCACCCCTAAGCCGATACTGTTCACTTGCAACCGTTTGTGCGATTGACGATTTTTCTACCTCAATGAAGATATTTAACCTCACTCTCTTGGTCGTATGATTGTGAAATGTTCATCATGTGATTCGGTACTCTCTCGTGAAGTCGCAGTCTATATCTGTGTCTCGGCTACCTGCTAAG
>NW_003199792.1:0-1573 GCF_000006405.1 Perkinsus marinus ATCC 50983
TGGACGCGGCACGGCCATTCTCTGGCCATTTGCCGCCAACATGATCCCTTCTGTAGCCGCCCTTCTGCGGCTCGTTAGTCTCCGCTCCGTTGAGTTCCATTTCGTCCCGTATTTCTCCCATACGGTCATTCAAGATGACTCATCCTCGGCGTTGGGCAGGCGGCATTAGTCTCTGAAGACCCTTCCAGTCCTTCGCAGAAACCCTTCGAGTACCAGCGCCAGATCCCGGCTTCTGATGACAGTCTCCCCCTGGGGAGGCCACGTTAGCCCTCGCAGGTTCACTTCTCGAATTAATGCCTCCCGTTGGCTCTTCCATCGCTCGCACTCGTACAAAAAATGTCTCACATCCTCCGTGACTTGAGCGTCGCAGTACGGACATTCATCACTTCCCCCATCAACTCGGCTTCGGCAGTATCGCAGCCGGCTCTGTCCTGAAATAAGTCCCCAGAGATTTCGGCAGCCTTGCAGCCCCCTAAGCATCTTCAGAGCTGATGCGGTGGGCACAAACTCCCTGATAGATCTTCCTAGTTTCCTGACCTCGCTTTCATATAGCATGTCAGACTGCTGCTCAACGCATTTCCTCACCCTCTCTGAGACCACCTCCCGATCTATGGGTACGATGAACGGCGGATCATCCCCGTGTAGCGAGAGCAGTTTTGCTAGCTGGTCCGCTCGGCGGTTCCCTTCGCAGGACTTTGACCTAACGTACTGCAACTCCACATTCAGTCGCAGGTCCAGTGCGCGCTGCCGGATGTACTGCACTACAATTCCACGACAGAGCCTCCGCTTGGCAAGTCCAGCTAGAAGGTCAATTGCCCGTTGGCAGTCCGTGCCGACACATATCTCCCCGAGTCGCATCTCCCCCCCGGCTTCTACTGCACGGAGGACTCCGAAGAGCTCAGCCTGTAGTGGAGTTGCATATGAAGGCAATTTCCAGCCCCACATATTCCACTCACCGTACTGCGTCTTCAATACCGCCGCGCATCCGGCAGTTTGATTCCGCGATGCTGCCCCGTCAGTATAGAATACCCACTTTCTGCAAGGGCTCTTTCTACGGCTACTGATGGTGAGAGGTCTAAGCTCTCTCGCCGCCGAAACTGGGGAATCGACTGGAGCTCCCATAGCTATGCGTTGGAGCTCGTCCTGCAAGGAGGGTACCGCGGGAAAGCCTGTCACGGACAGCCGACGTTTTATACATTGGGATACGCATAGGAGATCCCAGGGTATTCCGTCCGTTCCTGTATGTGACACAAATGCGGTAGGGGTACGCGCGCTCAGTCTCCGAGCCCTCCGGTAGAACCGAGCCTGTAGCGCCCTCAGCTGCTTGGCAATCCTGGCGCGAAGGGCCGCATGTCCCCAGCAGCCAACCGCGTACAGCAGGCAGCCACGAGCCACTGCCTCAAAAAGCACCAGCGCGACGTCGGGGCCCAATCCCCATGAGCTTCGGACATGCGCTTTCACAGAGTGGTATATCCCCTCCAGCCGAGCGAGAATGTTTGCCGCATGAGCACCCCACCTAAATTTCCGATCTAGTGCCACTCCAATCCATCGTACTGACGACTCCACGATCACT
>NW_003209635.1:0-935 GCF_000006405.1 Perkinsus marinus ATCC 50983
GAGGTATATAGAGTATGGGCGGCCAACCTGTATAAAGCAAGGTCATCATCATCATTATCATCATCATGCTCATCATCATCATCATGCTCATCATCATGCTCATCATCATCATCATCATGCTCATCATCATTATCATACATGTCAGATATCTATTATTACCACCAATAACTACATTAGATTGTTGTTATGATGATGATGATAGTATAAGGAGAAACAGAAGGACACTATCAATACTATCACAATGGTCGTCTAATATACCCAATAATAATATCAAAGTTCTATTCATTAACAACATACTATCATGTTGTTATCCATTATCCCCACTCACTTCTACACATACCCTTATGGATGGGATAGCTGCTTTCATAACCCTACTCATACATCTATGTGGAGGAGGAGGAGCATGTCGCCCTCCTACTACTACTAATATGGTATATCCTATTGCTCTTGCTTCACAACAACAACAACAACAACACATAGAGTGTATCACCACACATACGGTACTATTCTTAGCATCATAAACTTGATTATTATCATTACAGACCTCTCCTCCTCCTCTTCCTCCTCCTCCTCCTCGTCGTCTATCAAATAATGACTTGGTACATATAATATCTGATTTGTGGAAGACATCATCATCAGATAATGATGACAATACTCCTCTTCCTCAATGGGCAATCCAGTTATGGTAACAATAATAATAATAATACATCGACTCGATCATCATCATTATCATCATGCTGCTGCTGCTGCTCAGGATCGAATATTTATCCACTTCACTTGAGCATATTGCTGATGTAACACCAATAAAGATGAGATCAGATATAACACAGGAATGGATAAAGAGGAAGAAGTAAAGGGGAAGGATGATCATGATCATGATGATGATGATCATTGTTCATCATCATCATCATCATCTTGAATGATTATATGAAGGT
>NW_003204885.1:0-1724 GCF_000006405.1 Perkinsus marinus ATCC 50983
GATAGTTTCATCCAGGATATATTATACGCTGCATATGACAGAATATCTTAGGTTGAACTCTTCACTCAAGGCATCTTCTACTCTTTGTCTACCCTTTGTCAATCACGATCATCTGAACGTTCCCTGGGTTAACCGAAAAACACGAAAAACCCACGCCTGAACCTTTCCACGCTGCATGGATGGGCCGACTGCATCGCTGGTTAGGAGTTTGATTCGAGGAGGACCCTTGATAGAGCAGGCTTGGGACATTAAAGCAAGAAAACCATCGCGAATCCCCATACCTGCTCCCGTACGTTTTTAAGGCATAGTCTGAGCATTCCCAGTGCTTCAGTCCTCGTGGCGACTGAGTTGCTCCCGCAATATTATACTAAACTGATAGCTGATGTTGAGCAACTATTCGTTAGCCCCTTGAGGATTGATCATAACCTCCCTTTCGCACTAAACAACGCAAGAAAGTCGTAGACACATTACATCACATCACAAGCATGAAATAACAACTCTAATGACTGATTAATATCGGTGACGATTTCCTCACTTTGAATCTTCTCGGAACTTGCAACTCCAGGATCGACAACTGCTTCTTGAGATCAGAGTGTTGCAGATAGCCTACTTTGCTCGCAGACCTTCAAGGTAGATAAAGTGTCAACGATGGTTACTTGGATATTGTATGGATAACGGATCAGCGGAAATGCGGTCTGAATGAAACATCGTGACCGAGCGAACTTCTCTACGGGCAAAATTACAGAGACAACAATTTCCTGCTATAAGCAAAATCTACGGATCTGAGGTTCGTATGGTAGCAAGATGTCTAGACCATGTAGGTCTCAGTGAAGTACCTGATGCATACAGGCTGATAACAACGAACAGGACTCGAACCGGGCGAGAGCAGCTACCCTTCGCGAGCGGCATTTGTTTGAGGCGAGCCGATCCAGCCAGTAAAATGGAGTGGATAGTTGTAAACCAGTACTGATGCTTCTTCGGACACCGGCAAGCATCTAAGATACTTCTGATTGGTATATCCCATCGGTTGAAGCCTTGAAGCAACAGGACTCACCGACGGTATGGCTGATGTTCCCGCACACGGCTTATGAAAAAATCAGCGAAAAACCTGTTTGCCTCGACAGAAGTTCGAGAGTGGTCCACTGACAGCTTCGAGTTCCATTCGTAAGACGGTTTCTCTGGGTGAAACTGAGCGTCGTTAAGGACCACATGAATGACATCACAAGATTGTTAACTTTGAAATCACCTGAACAGCCCATACCCCATCGAATTCGTTTCGACCCTCCACAACAGCGATGAACTCCCTGTCAACCTCAGTACTCGTGGACGTAGCCAAGACTTTGAAGTTCTTCTCGGCTTCGGGGAAACTAGCAGTGCATAGATGGAAAAAGGGCCGCGTTAGAACTATGATCCTCCACCACCCACCTTGAGAGTTGATCGACCCAAACACCCCAATCGTGATGATTGTACGTCATGTCCCCAGCGGAAGTAGCCTGTACGGCCTGATAGAAACACCCATCACACAACGCCTGATACAACAGTACTAACCTGGGCAGCACCTCTATCCTTCACTAACGCTGACTCCACACCGCTTCTCCAATTCAGTCGCAATGATACCTTTAACGAGCGATACAACATTACAGCTGAATCTTAGTGCTCACATCATCAGCACCAGGTGTGTGCTCCAAAATCGAGTCGTTGCCAGCGGCTGAGATGAGGGAGAC
>NW_003199278.1:0-1438 GCF_000006405.1 Perkinsus marinus ATCC 50983
TGGGGGCAGGAGGCCACGTCTGGGAAGTACAGATAGTTTGATCGCCGCATGGCTGATCGCCACCGAGGCAGGTTGACGAGGGAGCCACCACTTACAATACGAAGCCTCATCATTGAGACTCTGGCACATCGTGTCACAGGCTGGCTCATACGTTCCATCACCAGTAGGAACCACATCAGTCGGTGTAACTGTTACAGGAGGACCGCAGATAGCGACCGTACCACAAGGCTGATCTCCCCCATGACAAATCGGTGGGCTCAAATCCAGTTTACAATAAGAGGCACCACCATTGAGTCCCTGGCAGTAGATATCACAAGTGTTCTGCAAAGTGGCAATGTCGACCGTACTTGTTGGAGTCGTGGTGGCAGGAGGCGACGTGGTGGTGCTGACTTGGAGACGACGGAGACTCCCTAACACCGCTGGAGAAAGAGCGCTGACAGCAAGGAAGGTGAGCATAGGTTGTAGGGATAGATCGAATACTGACACATTGGACGTTGCCTCCACCGCTCTGATTGCAGGAGCGTGAGTTGCGCTCGATCTCGGGGAAACTTCAATAATTGCACCCTTGAGAATTTTGACGGGGTATCTGAAATTGACTCTTGAGCTCGAATTATGTCTTCCTTCTTTGCAGTCGAGATCGGTTTGTCCGAAACGGGAAGATCCTAGTATCCTCCATTGTGCGCAAATTCTCCTATTCGCGGCTTTCTTGAGGTCTAGTAGTCTCCGGGATTACTTCATGCGGATGTTTTTCAATCGAGCTTAGTCATCACTTGAGTGAAGTCGGCTAGTTAGTCTTATACAGTAGTAATGCGATAGTACTCCAGCTTCCGGAGCTTCGTTCCGGTTGGCATCGAAGAACTCATCCTCCAGCGCTCGTGCAGATTTATCGGAATGACAGACCTCGCCATGCACACCGGTCGCCATGGGTTCGCGTTCACATATTTCGAAATTTGAGAATACCATAGCGACCCGAATCGGATCAGTCGATGCTGGCAAAAGGGCAACAAGAATGAAGTTCGACTTATATCCCGGTTGAAAAGCTATCCCGTTGGTGCTATCGTTGGATCAACACTCGATTCGAATGAGGTAGATTGTGGTGAGTGCTGTGTGGAATCCACAGTGGATGGAAGGAATTTTCGGAAAAGTGCAAAATTATTTGCTGCTGCGTATTGGATATTTTGTTGGGAACTGTGAAACGTAGGGAAATATGGGAGAAGGGGGCGCATTCGAATCTGCCATCCGCAGGCCGAGAAACGTTGGAATTTCACAGGGTCTGAACTGCGGGTTTATCGTGATGTTTGGGAACACTCAAGCAGGATATGTCGCCAATAGAGAACAGACGGAATGAGGCAAAGCATCCAAAGACAATTCGTGCACATTCCGAGTTGGCCACATATTAATATTATGTCTATTGGAATGCTGAATATCTTAATCGAGT
>NW_003215353.1:0-1614 GCF_000006405.1 Perkinsus marinus ATCC 50983
TTCTAACAGTCCTCTATTGCCAAACGCAAGCCCCGGTTTCCGGGCCGCCGGTTTGAAGTACAGCATCTTACCCAGCTCCAGCGTGACGCTGGCAGAGTCTATGGAATTTCTGTGTTCAGGTCGCTGGTAAGCAAAGGACCTCCGTTTGTTGTTGTGTAATCTTTGTTGTGTTCTTGGTGATTGGGACAGTATTCAGTTCTCTCGTTCCTGAGTATCCTCTGCATGCCGAATGAACCCTTTGAGGATCGCTCATCAGTGAGTGACAGAGTGCACGGTTCCGCAGTTACTGTAGCAACGGACTTAGGTAGCCGATCTCGGGGCCAGGCATTATCGTTCACTTCACATGGCGAGTAAGAGAGAGTGTGAGCGATTGCGGGATATGGGAGACGCTCTCGTGAAGAGGGTGGCTGGGGCAGACCGAAGGCGGAAGGCAGCCGAACAGTTAGGGGAGAGGGGTTCGAGTCTCTGTTCCTAACCTTCAATCGATCATTCGATAGGGAGCTGGCTGCACTAAAGAATCGATACCGCCAACTCGAGCTATCGATCCATGAACTCCGTGCTCGAGAGAAAGTGAGAGTCGGATACTGATCGGCAGCCTTGAAAGCTTCCGTACCAGATCACCTCTTGCGGGAGCTCTGAACCAACGAAGATATCGGCTGTGAGCCCGCATGAGAAGAAATGCTCATCACGAGAAGTAGAAGATAAGACTGCGCAACGATTCTCTAATCAAATGGCGACAATAGAAAAGCTCAAGCGTATCAACACCGACCTGGCGGCTGAGGTGATCACACTTTGGTCCCGATGTTGCAATCATCGCGTCAGTGTCTGTTAAACGGCACACTGACTCGTTTTAGAACGCCTCTTTCCGTAGTCGTCTCGATGCACTCCGATGTGAGGCTGAACACAAGAAGGATTGCCTACGGCGGAGTGGCCACTATGTGGTTGCATTGAAGGAGGAACGGCGGGAAAAGGAGGACAATATTGTCAAGTTGGGATCTCTAGTGGAAGTAAGCAGATTCGCACCGTCCCGCACGTTGTTCACTCGCTCACGTGTCAGTCTCTGAACGCTGATAAGAAGGAATTAAAGGCGGCTGCTAGTCACGTACGTAGCGACAACGACAGGCTCGAGTGAGTTCCTCATCTCGGGAAGTTTTGGGATTGCACTACTTTCAGGAGAATCGTTCAGGAATTGCGAGAAGAGATCTCGGCGTTGAAGGCTCTTCGTGACGAAGGGGATGATCAAGTGATTCGTTTGCAGCGAGAAGTAAAATGCCGAGTGAAAAGTTGCGTCCCCAGCATCGTGCTAGGCATTGGACTTCCAGCAGGAAGCGCGGGATCTTCGAGGGACCCTAGCGCGTGTCCGAACAGCCCTGGACCAGTCGAGACGTGAGCGGGATCACTGGAAGCAGCAGAGTTTAGAGGCGACTCAGCACTGCTCAGAAATGGATGAGCGAATCGCTGAGTGCGGCATAAAGATTCGCTTGCTCGAGTATATGATGTTCAGGTTGACCATGAGGGTCAAAGCTCTCGAGCTCGAGAATGCTCAGCTGCGCGGCCGTGGAGGAGGTCAGCTTCCCTCGGTTGATGAGGGCGACGTTGATGAACTCCGTGACG
>NW_003200261.1:0-1187 GCF_000006405.1 Perkinsus marinus ATCC 50983
ACGATGAACCTGTAGTTCCTTAATGGATTCTGAGGTTGTTGTTGTAACTAGTGGGCTCCAAAAGACCACGAATATGTGCCTGACTCACCTGTTGTGTATAAACGACGACGTCGATCGATCGGGCGCGCGCTCATGACAATGCTCATGTGTAGAACCCTCTTATGTCGGCTTCGTTCCTGATCACCTCACGATGATTTGATCAACTTTGTTCGATCGGCCTCAGCTATTGTGACTCTCGTCATGCCTCAAAGGTGCAATCCTGAGAACCTAGACCCAAACCAGCACATAATGGAGTACCTTGCCAACGACGATGATGGAGAGCCAGTGAAGAACTGACGGTGTGTCTTCATAAGAGGACCGGGTGAACCGAAAGTACACACACAACACAACAACTGAGACTTCTGTTCCCATAAACGCAATTCAATTCGATTCACTTTCATCCAATTCAAGCTTATTTAAGTCTTATTGTGGACCAGAGGCCAATCGCCCTCTCACAACAATGCCACTAGCAAATACTGCCAAAAATTACTACGGCATTCAACCAGCCTGGCTCATACTATCGGCTGTCTTGGGTCCCAGTGTGTTAATGCACTAAGAAAGCTTCTTCCAATGCGGACGAAGCCATCCAGCATAACGGCGCTCTCAGAGAAATCCACGAATCCTAGAGCAGAATGCAGAGTACGACAGTGACGAACCCGAGGTGAGAATTTCTTCCTCGGTGGGGTAGCATGTAAGTGGTGGCAGCTTGATCCCAGTTTCGATCTTGTTAGAATTTACCATCCAGTAACCTCCAGTGGAGGTCCTCCACACCACGATGAGGTACTGGGACCAGTGAGGTATGAATGCAACGTAACTGGCGTCCAGTTACTGGCCTGTTTTGCAACTTGCGAATTGCGAACATCTTGCACGCGCTCGCCCTGACGTTCGATATCAAAAAAAGTGACAGGATGCGAGAAATCTCGTATTTTTTTGGCCTTACGGCCGATAAGGTCTGCTGAGACGCGGCGTCTTAGACGCCTATGAATGTCTTTCGGACCTTCTTTTAGGGTGATGTTGGAGAAAAAGACGATTTTGTACAATAATTCCCCAAATAAGGTCCATTATTCCCCTTTTTGGCCAGTCATTATTCCCGGGAGCTAAAACGGGAATTATTGGGGAAGGGAAGAATGATTCTTCCTCACCCTTCA